>NC_086447.1:310942851-311242851 GCF_028390025.1 Pseudophryne corroboree | reverse complement strand
AGCGGCAGCATTGGACCACTCTGCTTGGACCCCCAGGTTACTCAGAGTGAATGGGGAATTCACGCTGCAGATGCCAGCAGGGCTGGACTGGCCCAGAGGGATACAGAGGAAAACCCCGACGGTCCCCACTGCCTGGAGCCCCTCCTCAGGTTCCAGACTATGCACTTAAATGATACTTTATGCATATGATACCTTATACTACACAGGACTATGATGTATTTTCTACAGGGCATTGCTGTTATTGATCTGTTACATTATCATGCATGCACTAGCAGCATTTATTATTTATGTTTATCAAGGGGACCAGACCATGCCATACCCCAAAACATAGGCCCCTATCACTGCATCCCCCCCGGTGAGCCTTTCATTCCTCAGTCTGATACTGGATGGCAGCAATCCTGCATGGGAACACACAGACGCTGGCCTCGGCACTCTCACAAAATGGAGATGACGTGTCTCCATTATCGGAAGCACTTGCCTTTGCCTCCCCCAAAATGACCGCAGAATGTCAATCATGCTGTGGCTTATGGCAGGGCTGTCTTGACAGCATTGTATGCCCTGGGGAAAGCAGTACACTGGGGCCCATACTTACCCATTCATGGGAACACATTTCTTTAAAAAATCAGAACTTGCCCTCCTGCTGTACCTTGCGGTCTCTCCACATGCTTCCATATGGTGAATGGCTCTCAGGACATATGGGTAGCTCCAGCCATCTGCCTGCTAGCCATACACTGTCTGGCTAATGGAGGCAGGTAGAGAATGCTGCGTAGCTGCTCTGATGGTGTGTAATTCACAATCAAAGTGGCTGGGCAGTATTCTTTACCTTCCTCTCAAGAAGCTCTGGATACCACCTGGTCCAGCCTACTCGAAGGCCCCTAGAATCGTGGGGGCCTGGGCAGCTGTCCAGCGTGTCCATACTTTAAGATAGCCCTGGCTTAGTGGCCACTGTGTTAGACAATGCAGGACATGTCTTGCATATACAGTACACAAAACCTTGTGGATGTGCGTAAACCATTGTTTTCATACATCTCTGAATCAGGCCAGTATCACCAGGGCAGCGGAGTGGTATTCATCTTTTCTAGTGATCAGTTTTTCAGAGCAATAATTTTTTATTACTTTGATGATCACTATAATGGAGCAATCAATCATAAATAGGACCCTGTGAATATATACATATTATAACATAAGGTAGTCACTTTAAAAAGATGATAGTGAAATGGATTACATATAATAAAATGAGAATAGTTACAGTATATTTGTAAGCTTGAGGGATAAACAAAAGGACTATTCTGATTTGTACCCAACCAATTCATAAATACACATGATTAAGAATCACTAATGTTCTTGGTTTCCATAGAAACATGTACTGAAACGTTTTGTATAGTGATACATAATGAAGATGTTGGTGATACATTTTCATATCATAGTCTCTCAGAAGATAAAAATACTAAATGTACAACTTATTGCATTATCTGCATATTTCGGCGCATGTAATGCATTTATCATGTGGCATACTTTTATTAGCTTCTGTAAGTAAGTCCAGACATACAATAATTACATATTATGCATGGCTCATTACAGTTAGTTCATATGCCTGCAGCATTCCTGTCTAGTGAAAGTGGACAGTTTGTGGAAGGTATCCGGGGGGGACTCAAACACAGGAGTGTCGTGATTATTTTGAGGATGGGCAGGGGCGCTGGAATGTTTTTAGGTTGGGGGGGGCGTAGAAAAAAATTATTTTGGCGCCCCCATGGTGCCGGCCTCCTCTTCCTTTTTAGCCCCCCATCACTGTGCGGATGAGCGCTTACCTGCAGATCCACGCGGGCGGCATCTCCTTTAAAAACAGCCTGCTACCGCAAGGTGCTGTGTCCTCCTATCTTCGTTGTGTCCTAGCTGCCGGCGGCTGTCTCTCCTTCACAGTTGCATTACTGGGAGGAGGCGTGACCAGGCTGGGACATCCCAGGACCATAGCCACGCCTCCTCACAGTAATGCAACTGTGAAGGAGAGACAGCCGGCGGTGGCTAGGACACAACGAACAAAGATAGGAGGACACAGCACCCTGCGGTAGCAGGCTGTTTTTAAAGGAGATGCCGCCCGCGTGGATCTGCAGGCAATTCAAATTATGCCACACTGTATTACAATCTTATTCGCATTACCCCAAACGTAGTGCACCCGATTTATATTATGCCACAAAATAGTGCCCCTTATTCACATTACGTCACACAGTAATGCCCCTTATACATGTTACGCCACACAGTACTATCCCTTATACACAATGCCCACATACAGTAGTGCCCCTTATCAGAGGTATAGCTAGGTGCAATGGTGCCCTGAGCAAAGGTATGTTTCAGCGCCACCTCCTCTGTATTGAATTGGGGGCAACTTGCATTTGAAATAAAAAAGATAGTTTAAAAAAATCGATGACAGGGCCAGTTCTAGACCTTGAGGAGCTCAGGGCGAAAGTTTCCTTTGGTACCCGCCATGCTGAAAACAGGGACAGTGTGCGCCGAAGGCGCGCAAAAAAGATATAGGGCCAAAGAATAGTACCAATTCACATTACCCTGTACATTAGTGTCCGTTAGTCATATTATACCGCACAGTAGTTTCCATTATTCACATTACACTGCACAGTAGTACCCTTATACACGTTACGCCACACAGGAGAGACGCTTATACAAATTATGCCAGAGTAAAAGCCTCTTATACACGTTACGCCACAGTAGAGGACCTTATACATGTTATGCCAGGTAGAGCTGCTTATACACTTATGCCAGGTAGAGTCCCTTATACACGTTATCCAGCTAGAGCCCATTATACACATTTGCCAGGTAGAGCCCATTATACACATTATGCCAGATACAGCCCATTATACACATTATAGGGGTCATTCAGACCCCGCCGCAATAGCGGCCCGCAGCGCAGTTTATTGGTGGCAGCAAACTGCGCATGCGCAGTGGGCGTGAGGCCATACACATTGTGGTCGCTTCTCCGATGGATGCGACCACAATGTGATTGACAGGTAACAGCGTAGCGGGGTTAAGGCAGGGTGGTGACGGAAAAGACGGGGGCAGGCCGGGACCATTTTTGGGGTGGCTGCATGACGTCACACACAGACGCTCCCCCCCAAAAAAAAAATGTCTGCTGACCGCCTGACAGCGCAGCCAGCCAACACAACCTTAGATCATATGTATCCGAAATCTAATTGCGGATGCATCGGGAGGCGGCCTTGCCCTGTGCTGTGCGGCACTCAGCATGTGCAGGGATGAATGCAGATCTGGCTGCGTATGCAGCAATCTGCTTTCATCTCTGAATAACCCCCTATGCCAGGTACAGCCCTCGTTCCCCCCACAGTGTGGCCCCAGTACCTGCAGGAGGTCTCGGCTCGGGCGCTGCTCCTCCTCTCTCTTCTCCGCCTCCGGTTTCTCGCAGGCTCCGTTACTCCAGCAGCAGCAGCGGCTCCGTCCTATGTCGTCAGTGACGCCGAGAGGAGGGGGGAAGCAGGTGCTAATTACCCAGACCTGGGACTGATGGAGGGGTCCGCCGGGGGCCCTGGTGCACTACACTCCCACCCCTCTCACTCCTTACTAGGCAGCAGCATAAGATCTCATGTTGGCAGCACAGCACATGCTGCAGTGTGCTGTGCTGCAGTGAGGGCAGAGAGGCTGCTGTTCTTGCTCAGCCTCTGCCTTTTCCTATATAGGTGGGGAGGAGGGGGGGTGATCACACTGATCACATTCCCCTCCTCGAATTGACCCTGGCTGAGGGGCTGAGCCAGGGCTGGGGACTCAGTCAGGGGTCAGGCACTGCACAGATTCCCCCACCACCACTTTTTCCATAAAGGGGCGTGACCACGCCTCCCGCGATTAGGCCACGCCCCAAAAACGTCTCGGCAGCAGGGGAAGTCGGTGGCAGCAGCGGTAGCAGTGTGTGGGCAGAGGCCGCACACTGGGGGAGGGAGTGGCGCTACACGGGGCCAGCGCTGCCACTAGCTGTCATCCAGTATCAGGGTAGCAAAGCAGGGAGAGCGCCTCCCTGCTTTGCATACCCTTGCTGGGCAAACAGCTCCGGCTCCCCTGTACCTCTGTCATATTTGGGGGGGGCAAGCTGCCCCCTTGCCCCCCCTGTTCCGACGCCCCTGAGGATGGGGTGTGTCTGTCAAACCTTACAACTGCGATCCAGTACAAAGTAACAATGGCTCTATCATCTTCTTTTCGAAGACCATGCTGCATGACCGTATGGTCCCCCAGAAGGTAGATGATTGTCTGATGTGCATCGGATGGTTGCGTCTTTGTGCACAAGCAGTGGATCTGAGACACTGCTCTGCAGCTGTGACATTTGCATATTTTTGCACAACTGCTATATGGGATTGCTGCTGCAATGGTATTTGCAACCGTGTCTGAATCAGGCCCATGGCTGCCAAATGCCCCAGGGACAGATGTAGGTTTTAAAGAGCGCTAAATGGAAGAAAAAAAAATAAGTTTCCCTATTTTCAGTACTGACAACAACTGCAATAATAAAATCTCCTTATTTTGCACATTAGATGCATTTCTTACCAATGTATTATACACTTGCATTTAGAAATTAAAACAAAAATAATATTTAAAAGGCCAAAAAAACATGACATGTTGGACACTGCAGTGTCCCAATGCTCGCAGAGGCACTATGGGCCTAATTCAGACCTGATCGTAGATGTGCTTAATTTAGCACATCTATGATCGGCCACACTGACATGCAGGGGGACGCCCAGCACAGAGCTAGTCCGCCCCGCATGTCTGGCTCGACCCCGTCGCACAAGTACAAAAGCATCGCACAGCGGCGATGCTTTTGTACTTGAAGAGTAGATCCCTGGCAGTGCAGCTCCCGTGCGCTGGCAGGGAGCTACCCGTCCGTTTAGTATGGTAGGTTTTCGTACTAATCCAATGTTCCTAGTTCAGTACAGAATGGGTCCTGCGTGATCCCTGGAGTCCCCTCTTAGCTGCTGCATGATTGACATGGTGTTTGGGGGGCAACATTCGGGACCATTCTACTAGACAGAGGTGCATCACCCCATTTTTTAGGCATGCCAAGCCCAGGGTATTAGTTGCTGGATGCAGACTTCCTGGACCTGGCATTGTGCTTGTACAGCCAGTCTGAGTAAGCTTCGGCATACGTAAACTGGCGAGGGCAGCAACCATCATGACCACTGCGGTGGTGATCTGTTGCTGCTCCTTCATACACTGCACTCGGACCGCAGATGCTGGCAGGAGTTTATTTCCTACAAACGCCTCCTATAACATCTGAAAGTTAGGTGTATGGTATTGTACATCCGCTTCCTTGTAGTTGTGCAATACTGCCCACATCAGACTCAGGCCCAATAAATGCAGCCATAGGGACTTCCTTTTATTTTCCATAGTAAAAAGCATACTTTCATGTACTTATATTTGTTGCAGACATTTCCCTAAATATACCTATAGCAGCTAAACGTTTAGGTCTGTTCTGTTTCAACCAGTGTTCAGAATTCCTGATAACCGTAAATCCATTTTGAGTCCATGATACAAAACAGAAAATAATAGAAATACCAAAGAGGTGTAGACTTTTATTGGTACAGTACATTATACTGTATTCTTATTTCTTTGGCTGGATACATAGGGTTTCCACAGGGAAACAGAAGGGGGTTGTAGTGGTGGATGAGAATCCAGGAACCAAACAGTTAAAGCTTTCAAGCGTATCCCAGAATGCTCGGCTTATAGAATTGAAATAGCATTTAAACTTATCAGTGACTGACTGAGGAATGAAGGGTCCATTGGGGACATGCAGTAGTAGGGGCCCATGGCTAACCATTAGTGCATGGTCTGGGTTACCTCTGTACCCCTTGTTGTCCAGTCCGGCCACTCCGACCACTATGACTAAGGGACATGCAGCAGATCTCATAGAGAACCATAGTTGGAACCGTCTGTCCCTGGATGTGATTTTTAATTTAGCTGGGTGGAAATTAATTAATATATGTAGGAGTGCTGAAATTAAATTTTATCTTGGCCCTCCCAACCTGAAAACATTCAGGTGCCCCTGTACATGTTGTTTAGAAAATTGATGGTCAGTCACCAACACAGAGTACTAAGCACAGATATACATGTTGTCGTAATGTCTAAGTCGAATTCTAATGAATGCAGGGATGACTCCCTTCTAATATACTTTTGCTTACAAAGTTACCCCCTTGGTATCTTGTTCTGTCATGTTCCAACACAAACACCAAGGCCACAAAGCTGTTGTGTATGCACAATTGGCCTGATTCAGAGTTGTGCGCAACGCTGCCACAGATGTAATTTTTGACTCAACGAATGTGCAAAAATCTGCTAATTGAACGGTAGCTGGGATTGGTTTGTATAGATATGTACACTGAAGCCTTCACTGTGACCCTGCGTACACATTCACAGCATCTGGGAAACATAAACTCACTGAGGGAGTCTACGGTCACTCAGGATACTGCCACAACTGAGAAGCTGTGTTTCCTGTGTACAGGAATGCAGTTGACAGCTGATACATGCTCAAAAAAAGGTCCCAACATGCCCACATTTATGACGCCTCTCCTCGCAACCTCCCACAAAATGCCCGCTCCCTGTCAATCACTTATGAATGAGTTCTCAACTATAAATCAGGCCCAATAACAAATTTCTACCGATATCAGCAACATAACAACTTTCTGCACAATGGTGGTCATTCCGAGTTGTTCGCTCGCAAGCTGCTTTTAGCAGCTTTGCACACGCTAAGCCGCCGCCTACTGGGAGTGAATCTTAGCATAGTAAAATTGCGAACGAAAGATTAGCAGAATTGCGAATAGACACATCTTAGCAGTTTCTGAGTAGCTCCACACTTACTCTTACATTGCGATCAGTTCAGTGCTTGTCGTTCCTGGTTTGACGTCACAAACACTCCCAGCGTTCGCCCAGACACTCCCCCATTTCTTCAGACACTCCCGCGTTTTTCCCAGAAACGGCAGCGTTTTTTCACACACACCCATAAAACGACCAGTTTCCGCCCAGAAACACCCACTTCCTGTCAATCACATTACGATCATCAGAACGAAGAAAAAACCTCGTAATGCCGTGAGTAAAATTCCTAACTGCATAGCAAATTTACTTGGCGCAGTCACAGTGCAAACATTGCGCATGCGCAATTAGCGGAAAATCGCTGCGATGCGAAGAAAATTACCTAGCTAACAACTCGGAATGACCACCAATAATAATAACTTTTCTGTGCATTGTCAACGTGTGATCAGTAAATGCTCAGTAATTAGTATAGTCAGCAGGTTAGCAGTTGTAATGTTTTGCGACTGCTTCAGTATCTTCTTTTTCAAGGCCTCAGCAACACTGTACTTTACCTAGACCACGTGAAAATGAATCTGTTGGCCCTAACCATGACAGTGGAGCAATCATTGGAACTAAGCAATTTGAATAGCGCCAGGAAGGGGGGTGCCGAGCTAATCAATTGTACACATTGGCATTGCTAGTAGGGAGATGCAAGTTCTCGATATTTAACCGGGTATTTAGTCGTAAGAATCTCCATTCTCCGACGTAATGGCCTGCGTGTTGCTGTTTGCATCCTCAACAGCGCGCCCAATTGAATTGCTCCGGAACCTTCTTCCTTGCGCTATTAATATCGCTTCAAATTGAATTGAGCCCAATGATTTTGCCACTGTTTTCATTTTCTCATATGTAGAGAAAAGTATAGTAGTGATTTCTCCACCAAAACAGACCCCCTAAATTATTTTCAACAGCACCCAAAAAGTTACATAAACATGACACACAGTTGTTGAGGATCTCCAGGAGTTTTTCTTATGGATCTGACCTATGAAAAAAAGCATTCAAAACAGAACTTCATCTTGCCACCAGGTTCCATCAATAGTGGCATTGTATTGTGTGAGATGAGCAGAGGTTGCATGCAGGTTGTATGCTGCTCTAAAGGTAAACATTTCCTGTGTGCTTTTGATTGCGGGATATTAGTCAATGATTAATTTAGCTCGTGTACATGGTGGGTCAGTGTTTGTATACGCCATCTGGTTACCAAACATTAGTTATGATTTCCACTGACTTGCACTAACCACAGTTACCATAGCAACAAGGCAGGAGTCATGACTAGGTGACCAAGAGCAAACATTGTCATCTACGCAACTGCAACACCTAAACAACATTTACATGTGCCTTTATTGTATGTTCCCTTACAGGGGCACATAGCAGTGAAATATTTGTGTTTTTTTTAAACTATTGAAAGTTTTGCTATATTTTTGATATGCAATAATTGATTGTAAAGCCAATCAGCAAATTTATTTAGTTTATATAGATTTAGGTACTACAGTATATCCGTGAATGGAAAAAGTGCAGTTACTATAACTACAGTATAACACAGTCCAATGCTTGTGTAAGAGGCATCTATCAATACACTATGATTTTTTATTACTGAAAGTGGCTACATTACCCCAGAAAGTAAGAGTCAATTCCTGCAGAGAACATTTATTGTGGCTAGATTGGACACCTTACACCACACTTACTGCCATTTGAATTACTGAGAAATTAATAAATTAATTACCCTTGTACTCTTGAGGTTAACAGAAACAAAGAGTAATTTTTTTGTTAATTTCATGTTAGTATTAGCAACAAAATCAAAGTGTAAGTATGTGAATAATAGTAAGCACAAGGCAATGGGCATGAAGATAATAATTGTTGGGTATAGTTTAAGGAATATGACTTTTTCACATTTTCACCTTTTATTTACGTTCCACCATATGTGATGTCATTAATTTTTTATGCCCCATTAGCTGGCAAATCCATGCCAACCATAGCCATTTAACACATAATTAAATGCCTAATCTTCTAGAAAATTGTAAATTAATGTCATCAAAGATTTATCTTCAAAGGTTACCCTATACCTACCATAAAATGTGTATTTATTCACATCTTTAAGGTCAAGCTGAAATGTGAATATTTGCTTTGTAATAATAACCTATTGTGTTCCTAAAACACCTAATTGTATAGTATGGGCAATAGCTTATGTTGTATTGACTTTTTTATATTACTGTACATCTTCTCATTTATTTCCTTTTATAGTTTCTGCTGCTCCATTACATAAGGACATGTAATTATTTATACTCATTTGTAATAAATGTGAAAAGCTTTCATGCTTTCATCCTGTGAAATACAAATCTGTGTATACGAAGTCACATTACAGGTTTTTATATGTGTGGAAAATAGTATGTTGTGCCTTCCTATACTAACATTGACATAAATGTGGAAATCATGCTATATCTCTCAAGGTGAAACCCTTATATGTCCCATAAAATCATTTATCACAGACAAGGAGTGTCACAATGGACAAACTGGAATACCTCAATAACAAAGGGTTTCAATTTATATTAACCATTGATCTGGAAAGGAAAAAGGGTTCTATAAGGGAGTTGATATCTATCTATCTATCTATCTATCTATCTATCTATCTATCTATCTATCTATCTATCTATCTATCTATCTATCTATGCACAATTTTATGCATGGGCAGATTGGGATGGAAAACCAGCCCGGGAAAATTATTTAAACAGCCCTAATGGGTGCGGGGTCTGTTGCGGGGACAGGGTCTGTTGAGAGAGCAGAATTCATCCTTATAGGGGCTGATTCTGAGTCAGGTACAGTTGCGGCCTTCCTTACATGTTTTGCTGCAGTTGTATTTGTGACTTTATGCTAATAACGCTATATTGCACTTCTCTGGTGTGCATCCATGCATCCAAATATGCAAGGACTGAGACGCCCATTTTCAGTATTTACAGATGCTGCAATCATGCTTTGTGCATCATTAGACGCCGCCATCGGATACACCATTTAGATGTTCCGCAGCTCTATACTTAAGCAATTCAAAGTTTCTATATGCAACCACTATCAGCAACACACCCATACTACATACAGTAACATCCCTGTCTGATTTGCCAACCCCCTGTAACCACACAGGAATGCCCAACACATTCTAATACACTTCTTGGTGCGTGTGTCTGATTTTGTACTGCAACTCTGTATGAACTCCATTGCGGTGCATGCATGCGCCGTACAACTCAGACGCAAGCGCACATGAAAAACTTTGCATAAGAAATAAATAAAACACATTGGGCCCCACAGGAGAAAACACACACATTTGCCCCCACAGGATAAAACACAAACATTGGCCCCCACAGAAAACAATAAAGCAAATTGGCCCTCGCAGGGGAAAAAAAAGAAAGTATAACATAGCTTTTCTTATTACAATTTGTTTCAAATTTCCACTGCTGTTTGAAAGGCCAAGTGACACCAAGAGTTTTTATAATTCTTGTTTATAACATCTGTATATTCATGTATTTATTAACATTTATGTAGCGCTAGCATATTCCATTGCACTTTCTTTCAAAGTTGGCAGGGGCAGATTGGGAACTGAAAGTGGCCCTAGATAAATTTGTAGAAGTGGCCTCATATGGGCAGCACTAGAGGTATACCGTGTAACCAGGGCCGGTGCTGGGGTGTTTGGCGCCCTCCTGCAAACTATACATTTTGAGCCTTTCTACAAACACAGATGTGGCCGATCTCATCCTACCCGCAAGTGACCGCATCGCGTTTATGACTAGCTGTGGCCAGTTCGCGGGAGCGTACACACCATGCAATTGTATGGAATGGTGGGCGACAGGGAAGGGTGGCAGGAGAGAGAGGTGATGGGGAGAGGAGTGGGTGACAGGGAGAGGTGATGGGGCGAGAGGTGGGTGACAGGGAGAGGGTGGCAGGAGAGAGAGGTGATGGGGAGAGAAGTGGGTAACAGGCAGGGCCGGACCTAGCTTATTTTTTTGGTAAGCAAAAATCAATTTTGGTGCCTCTTGATGGTGGCTTGCACCACAAAATGGGTGTGGTCTTACAAGAAGGGGTGTGGCTACACAATTGTACCCCCAGGGGTATAGGGCCGGGGTGACAGGGAGATGGGTATGACTGAGGCAGGGGTGACAGGTAAATAGCGAGTGACTGAGGCAGGGTTGACATGGACATAACTGGTCACCCAGTGCCGGCGCTACCCGCTCAGCAAGGTCTGCAAAGCAGGGAGGCGCTGGTCCAGAGAGGCGCTCTCCCCGCTCTGCAGACTTGCTCATGTGCAGTGTTGTCAAACTGACAGGCAGCAGCAGCGCCGGCAGCCGCTCTTCAGTGTGGAGATTTCCTGTGTCAGGGCCCTTGCCTCTCCTCCTTGCTCCTCCCATTGCACGTCGAGCTGGAGACAGAGAGCAGCGTCCCTATCCTCCCCTGTTCCCGCCCCCTGACTCTGAAGACACAGACAGCAGTCTTCAGATCCACCCCCTCTCCCCTCCGTGGATTCACCAAAACACAGGAAGTCACGTGGTGCACTTTCCTGTGTGCAGTGCTGGAGGAGCCTGCACAAGAGTACAAGGAGCAGCCACACACCACAGGGCTGCACACAGAGGAGGCTCAGGTACAATTTGCTGCAGACGAGAGGTGGGGAGGGGAAGAAAAACTGTCATGTTAATGTGTGCTGGCTGGAGAGGGGGGTTTCATATTAATATGTACTGGGAGGGGGGGGGGGGTCATATTAATATGTGCTGGCTGAGGAGGGGGGGGGCATATTAATGTGTGCTGGCTGGGGAGGGGGGGTCATGTTACTGTGTGCTGGCTGGGGAGGGGGGTCATGTTACTGTGTGCTGGCTGGGGAGGGGGGTCATGTTACTGTGTGCTGGCTGGGGAGGGGGGGGGTCATATTAATGTGTGCTGGCTGTGGAGGGGGGGTCATATTAATGTGTGCTGGCTGGGGAGGGGGGGTCATATTAATGTGTGCTGGCTGGGGCGGGGGGGGGGTCATATTAATGTGTGCTGGCTGGGGAGGGGGGTCATGTTACTGCGTGCTGGCTGGGGAGGGGGGGTCATGTTACTGTGTGCTGGCTGGGGAGGGGGGGTCATGTTACTGTGTGCTGGCTGGGGAGGAGGGTGTGTCATATTAATGTGTGCTGGCTGGGGAGGGGGGCGGTCATATTAATGTGTGCTGGCTGGGAAGGGGGGGGGGTCATATTAATGTGTGCTGGCTGGGGAGCGGGGGTCATAGTAATGTGTGCTGGCTGGGGAGGAGGGTGTGTCATATTAATGTGTGCTGGCTGGGGAGGGGGTCATATTAATGTGTGCTGGCTGGGGAGGGGGGCGGTCATGGATATAGCGGATGACTGAGGCAGGGTCGACAGGGAGATAGCGGGTGACTGAGGCAGGGTCGACAGGGAGATAGCGGGTTACAGGGAGATAGTGGGTGACTGAGGCATGGGTGACAGGGAGATAGCGTGTGACTGAGGCAGAGGTGACAGGAAGATAGTGGGTAACTTAGGCAGGGGTGACAGGGAGATATTGACAGGGAGCAGGGGCACACTGACACACACATATTGTGCAGGGACAGCTGGCAGCCATGCAGAGACACATACCTTTTCACCTCTGTCATGGGGCTGCTACAGCTCCCTGCTGTCACCACATGATGCACTGTTCCCTCTTCCTGTTTCCGGGCATCAAGGGAGAGGTGCCGGGAGAGGGCTGCGGTGCAGGGAGAACCGTGTACAGAAAGGGCGGGCGTCCACGGCGTTATAGAGAGTGAGTCACAATGACTCACTGTCTGCAGCAGCGTCCTCTACTGTCTGGCGCTCTATGCGGCTGCATAACCCGCGTATGCGTCGGGACGGCCCTGGTGACAGGGAGAGAGTGACAAGAGAGTATGAGAGTGAGTGGGTGACCAGAGAGAGAGGTGATGGCCAGGGAGAGGCAGCAGGTGATAGGCAATGTTCCAATAGCTTAGTCTTTAATGACTTACCTTCCGCAGTGCTGCCTCTCCTCCGATTCTATTTTTCTTCTACAGCGTCACAGAGAGATCTTCCAGGGACCGACTGGGCACAGGACAGGTACATACTATCCCTGCACCCCCTACCCCCATTGCCCTGATGCCCCCTCCCCATACACTACACTACCGCCGCTACCCTGCACCCCACACACTACATTGCCGCTACCCTCCACCTCTCTCCCTACACAAACTACACTATACTACACTTGCCTTCTCTGGCTGGCTTCTTTCTTCACGCAGGAGTTGGTCCAAAGGTCAGAGGATGCAGCAGCCGGGAACAGATAATAGCAGACCGCCGGAGCAGGTGAGTATTCCCTTTTATATTTTTTTGTGCTTGCACCACTGGGTTTTCAAAGCAGAATAGCCAGAGTGCAGAACATATTTTTAATATATGCCACGTACCCTCCCTCCCCAGTACACCTTGTTTATATGCCACTTTCACCCCTCCTCAGCACACATTAATATGACACTTCCCCCCCTTCCTCAGCACACATTAAAATGTCACCCCCCCTCCCCATAACACAGACATGTCCCCCCTCTCCAGCACACATTAATATGACCCTCCTCCCCAGTCAGCACACATTAATATGACCCCCCCTAGCCAGCACACATTAATATGGCCCCCCCTCCCCAGCCAGCACACATTAATATGACCGCCCCCCTCCCCAGCCAGCACACATTAATATGACCCTCCCCAGCCAGCACACATTAATGACACACTTCCCTCCCCAGCCAGCACACATTAATATGACCGCCCCCCTCCCCAGCCAGCACACATTAATATGACCCCCTCCCCAGCCAGCACACATTAATATGACACACCCTCCTCCCCAGCCAGCACACATCACTATGACCCCCGCACCCCAGCCAGCACACATTAATATGACCCCCCCCTTCCCAGCCAGCACACATTAATATGACCGCCCCCTCCCCAGCCAGCACACATTAATATGACACACCCTCCTCCCCAGCCAGCACACATTAATATGACCCCCCCTCCCCAGCCAGCACACAGTAACATGACCCCCCCTCCCCAGCCAGCACACAGTAACATGACCCCCCTCCCCAGCCAGCACACATTAATATGACCCCGCCCCAGCCAGCACACATTAATATGACCCCCCCTCCTCCACAGCCAGCACACATTAATATGACCCCCCCCCTCCCCAGCCAGCACACAGTAACATGACCCCCCCTCCCCAGCCAGCACACATTAATATGCCCCCCCCCCCCTCCTCAGCCAGCACATATTAATATGACCCCCTGCCTCCCAGTACATATTAATATGAAACCCCCCTCTCCAGCCAGCACACATTAACATGACAGTTTTTCTTCCCCTCCCCACCTCTCGTCTGCAGCAAATTGTACCTGAGCCTCCTCTGTGTGCAGCCCTGTGGTGTGTGGCTGCTCCTCGTACTCTTGTGCAGGATCCTCCAGCACTGCACACAGGAAAGTGCACCACGTGACTTCCTGTGTTTTGGTGAATCCACGGAGGGGAGAGGGGGTGGATCTGAAGACTGCTGTCTGTGTCTTCAGAGTCGGGGGGCGGGAACAGGGGAGGATAGGGACGCTGCTCTCTGTCTCCAGCTCGACGTGCAATGGGAGGAGCAAGGAGGAGAGGGAAGGGCCCTGACACAGGAAATCTCCACACTGAAGAGCGGCTGCCGGCGCTGCTGCTGCCTGTCAGTGTGACAACACTGCGCATGAGCAAGTCTGCAGAGCGGGGAGAGCGCCTCTCTGGACCAGCGCCTCCCTGCTTTGCAGACCTTGCTGAGCGGGTAGCGCCGGCACTGCGTGTAACCATGGCGGCAGCACTAAACCTCACATGTCAACAAACAACACAGGCCCCGCAGGCCCATAAGGAATCTTCCCAATGAACCCTGTGGCCGATCCACCCCTGGTTTCATTGTTTGAGGGCACTCACCACCAAATCCAATGCAGAGTTTACATTTATTAGCAAATCATTAAATCAGTCAACGTTTCAGCACCGGAGGGTCTTTGTCAAGACTTGTTTACTGGAGGCATGTCAGCACACACAGGCAGCAAGCAGGATACTATGGATACAGCCACAGAACTGTGCATATACGTGGATAATATACTGTACATATTAATTGCTTACCAAGATGGCTACACTGTAGTCAGAAGCAAGCATTTTTGTTAGCTAATCAGAAATTCAGAGGAAATGTTTTCTATTATGTTTTCTATTATGTATCATGTACTGTAGCAAGAAGCTACTGACCACAACTATGCCCAATATGCCCTTTTGTTCTTTACTTTTAACTAATCTTAAGTATTGTATTAAGAAAGTAAAAAGGCCAAGCTGGCCGTCAATGTTGTATGTTTTCCCTTTCGTAACGCTTATGATATGCTGAAATATGGATCATGTAAAAGTGGGTGCTACTATGTTAGGGGTAGCAGTTCTTAAGCAACTGACTGATGCATGCTTTGCTTTTTAAATAATATAATAAATAAATATTTCCCTTGAAATTCAAATCCTTACTGGACAGTCTCTTCTGCCTTTGCGGGGGGTGGGTCGATCACACTGATTGCGGTCCTCCCTATGGATTTGCCCCTGCTGAGGGGCATGATAGCATCCCCCAAATCTGCAAAGCGGTGCTTAAAAGAGATCTTTCCCCCGTCATTTGCATAAGGGGCGTGGTCACGCATTTCCCCGATTAGTCCATGGCTCAGAACCTGTAACTGGTCCTTCCAGTGCTCTTTACACCCTTGATTGCATTACAACAAAAATAAGTACGGTAACTCTACCTGGTGATGTAAAATCATGACTGAGAAGGACAGAAAAAATTGAGAAACAAAGCAAAAAATATAGTCAAATTTCCAAGAGAGCATCTACTAGTCGGGTAAAATAATTTGAAGTTGAAAAGTTATCTACAATGTTGTACAGGTTCAATAAAATTAAAGCCTTCTGCAGCATTATCTCTGTGAGAAGCTTAATGTTATAAAAACCTAAATAATTTTTGATACAGTGAAGTACTAGTTTGTAAGGTAAGCCTTTGTTTACATGGAGAGCCTTTATCTACTTGACTTTCTTTCCATTACACAAAACAGATGTGAACGTTGGGCAGATCATATCTTATTGGTTTTTGCACTGCACATTCTCTGGAACTATCCAAGTATGGACAATACAGAAGTGTACACATTTTTTAATTGCATCTCCAATGGGGTGTTTCCTATAGGCATAGTCTAACATTTCCTGTGGTGAGAGATCTCATGTCAGCATGCCTGTAGCACGATGAAACCCTCTCCAAGGCAAAATGCAATGAATTTGCAAACTTCTTTGCAGATAAAGGGACTAATTCAGACCTGATCACTCGCTAGGGTTTTTTGTGCACTGCTGCGAGCAGATAGTCACCGCCCATAGGAGAGTGTATTTTTGCTTTGCAAGTGTGTGAACGCATGTGCAGCCGAACAGTACAAAAAAAACTTTGTGCAGTTTCTGAGTTGCCCAGGACTTACTCAGCCGCTGTGATCGCTTCAGACTGTTCGGGGACGGAATTGACGTCAAACATCTGCCCTGCAAACGCTTGGACACGCCTAAGTTTTTCCAACCACTCCCTGAAAACGGTCAGTTGACACCCACAAACGCCTTCTTCCTGTCAATCTCCTTGCGATTGGCTGTGCAAATGGATTCTTCGTAAAATCCATCGCACTGCAACGATGCGCAGTTCTGACCTGATCGCAGCACTGCAAAAAACGCTAACGAACAATCAGGTCTGAATTAGGCCCAAAGTATACACTATTCAGGCTGGAATCTCCACAGTGCCATCAAACTACCAAGCCTGCCACTGTGAGCCACTCGTTATCCTGGACCAGCTTTGACGCATTGTATGTAAAAGATATTGCTGAAATTGCCCGAATGTTGGGTCCCACTATCTGTGTTTTGGATCCGGCCTCAACCAAGCTCCTAATATGGTGTATGGACATAATTGGTCCTGTATTTGCAAAAATAGTTCAGTGCTCTCTACAGACTGCAATTTTTCCTGTACTCTTAAAGGCAGCAATTGTTAGTCTTTAAAAAACAAACTAATTTAGATCCCAACTGCATGACCAACTACGGACCGGTATCAAACCTTCCTTTTCTATGAAAGGTTATTGAGAAAGTGGTTGCAAATCAACTGGAAAACTGCCTGACAACCCATGAAATTTATGATCCATTCCAATCAGGATTCAGGCGAAGACACAACACTGAAACAGCCCTGTTAGGTGACAGTTCCATCTTAATCCTTCTGGATCTCTCTGCAGCATTTGATACCGTGGACCATGGGATTCTGATTGAACTCCTAAAAAAAATCTGTGGACTGGATAACACAGTTCTTAGCTAGTACAAATCATTTCTCACTGGCAGGTCACAGAGAGTTTTGTGTGGAGTCCATTCATCATCACCAGTGCCTCTGCCATGCAGTGTCCCACAAGGTTCTATACTATGCCAATGCTATTTGCAGTATACACGCTACCACTTGGTGAAATAATTAGACGCCATGGCCTGGTCTACCACTGCTATGCAGATGATTCACAACTATACCTGTGCTTTGCTCCGGGGACTAAAAGCCAATAACAACCTTAAAGAACGGAGCTCCAGGAGTGGATGAGTGCCAGTTGGCTGCAACTGAATCTGGATAAAATAGAGATCTTTATAATAGGACAGCAACATCAAAGGACAAGACAGCAGCATAGCCAACCAACTGAACTTACTCTTGGGGATTCAGAATTACAAACCATTGATCATGTGCGGAATCTTGGCGATGTCCTGGATGGTGACTTGACACTTAAACATCAGATATCAGCCACAATCCAATCCTCATTCTTTCATCTGAGGAACATAGCCAGAATCAAGCACTTAATTCCCTCTGAAGATCTGCCAAAGACATATATGCATTTGTAACATCTCGATTAGACTACTGCAATGCCCTCCTCCCCTGGTCTCCCAGCAAAAGATTTGCACCGCTTACAGCTTGTGCAAAATGCAGCTTCCAGGCTGTCAACCATCCAACCCCTTTCCAGCCACATATATACCCATTCTCTACTCCCTCCACTGGCTGTCAATAAAACAGCGAATCATCTTTAAGATTGACTTGCTGACTTTCAAAGCACTACATGACCACGGCCCAAAGTACCCGAAGCAGCTTCTGATTCCATACTGTCCCACTTGACTACTGCGATCTGTAGATGAAGGACTATTAGCAGTACCTAGAATCTCCCGTAATTCATCTAGGGATCGAGCTTTTAGCCATGTGGCTCCAGCTCTATGGAACTTACTCCCTTATACAGTTCGAGAGGCCCTCATTCTAGAATCCTTCAAAAATGAAATAAAACTCCTGTTTACTCAAGCAGTTCCATAACTGTCCCTTTAATATCTCCATGCTCTCTGTATTTTATGATTTTCTGTTCTTCATTGTTTCTGTACTGTATTATGTTAATTCTGTTAAGTGCCTTGAGTCCAATTGGAGAAAGAGCGCTATAAAATAATAATAATAATAATAATAATAATAATAATAATCATCATCATCATCATCATCATTATTATTATTATTATTATTATTATTATTTGTCTCATGATCCCTCAAATGTCTTAATCTTAGGAGGAGGCTTTCGAAACTGTGAAAGACACTGGGGTAAATTTACTAAGGTCCCGATTTTGACCGAGATGCCGTTTTTTCTTCAAAGTGTCATCTCGGTAATTTACTAAGCAAAAATCACGGCAGTGATGAGGGCATTCGTAATATTTTGGAAGTCCTTGGAAAAAATCACGAAACAATACACCATCGGTCAAATACGCCTGCAATTTGCTAGAAATCGGTCATTTACTAAAAAGTGCAAAACACAAACACTGCCGACAATAGCCAAACACTGCCGTGCTAAAATACAAATCGTGAAAAAGTGCTAAAAAAAAACAGATCTGCTTTTTTATCCCGTGTTTGGATAGGCATGCACGGATCCATGAGATCCGTGCATGTTTTTCAGTGGGAAGGGGGGGGAAATGTTATAAATTTAAAAAAAAAAAATGCGTGGGGTCCCCCCTCCTAAACCAAACCAGCCGATCCTGGTTGCAGAAATATGGGAAAAAAATCCACGTACTTGGATTCTACTGGAGAAGAGGACCGACCTGCGTGGGAACATAAGGTAAGTATGTGTATATGGAGGTGTGGATGGATGTATTAAAGTTATACTTTCAAGGTGTGTGTGTGTTGTCTTTATTGGGGTATTTTTTTAGTAGTAGTACTACAGGTACCAGCGGGCCAATTTTTCCGCCGCATGCTGGTACTTGTGGTTCTCCAAGTACCAGCTTGCGGGGGAGGCTTGCTGGGCCTTGTAGTACTGCTACTAAAAACAATATCATTCACTTTTCACAAAGGCTATCAGCCCCCCATCCGCAGCCCATTGGATGGGGGGGACAGCTTCGGGCTTCACCCCTGGCCCTTGGGTGGCTGGGGGGGGACCCCTTGATTGAAGGGGTCCCCACTCCCCCAGGGTACCCCGGCCAGGGGTGACTAGTTGGATATTTGATGCCACGGCCGCAAGGCACTGTATAAAAGTGACCCCCGGCTGTGGCATTATCTGTCCAGCTAGTGGAGCCCGGTGCTGGTTTCAAAAATACGGGGGACCCCTACGCTTTTTGTCCCCCATATTTTTGGAACCAGGACCAGGCGCAGAGCCCGATGCTGGTTGTTTAAATATGGGGGAACCCCTGTCCATTTTTTCCCCATATTTCTGCAACCAGGATCGGCTCAAAGAGCCCGAGGCTGGTTTGCCTTAGGAGGGGGGACCCCACGCAATTTTTTTTTTACATTTAAACTTTTTTTTTTTTTTTACAAGGTGCGCAATGAAGCCCAGCACGGATCTCTCAGATCCGGCCGAGATTCATTGTATTAAAGTCGGCAGTGTTTTACAAGTCACTCACGTAAAACACTGCCAAAAAAACCGAATGACATCGACATCGGAAAACCCGAAAATGCAGAATACGGCAGCTTAGTAAATTAGTCGTAATCAATTCAAAAAGTTGCATATTTACACTTTCGATGTCATTCGTGATTGAACTTTGACCTCAAACGGGAAAATACGAATCTTCGTAAATTTACCCCACTGTTTATATGCCCGGGATGTTCTTATAACCATTGTCCCTTAAAGTTATTTTTAACACAGTACATAGCTGAGATTTTAGTTAAAATTAAATATTCTTCCATGATATAGGGGCATATTAATTATCCTTTATTTGTCACAATTTCTACACTGCCCATACTAAAGTATGGGGATGTAGAAATTGTGACATTCATCATATTCCAAAAATTTATTATTTTCAGAGTTTGAAAGGGAAACTGTATGCCATCCTGAGATGGCGAACAGCTCCCGAATCTGTGCACAAGCTGTGAATAGCATGCTGTAGCAGTGGGATCTAGTAGATCCCTCACTGCTGTGTATCCTGCTGTCCTGCAGCCGTGCTGCAGCTTCATCTCTTCTTCCCCGTTGGATCGCCATTGACAACTTACTAGACGTCTGCCTCCCCACTGTCCACAGCATGATGAAGCTGCGTTCCAGTCTCTTTACTGTGGCGGCTCCCGTCCTCTTCAGTGGTGGCTCTCTGGTCCCCTTTAGCGGTGGCTCATGTTTCCTTCAGTGGTGGCTCTCTGGTCCCCTTCAACGGCAGCTCCTGTCTCCTTCAGTGGCGGCTCTCTGGTCCCCTTCAGCTGCGGCTCCGATCCCCTTCAGCGGTGTCTCTGATCCCCTTCAGCGGCGGCTCCGATCCCCTTCAGTAGCAACTCCGGCTGCACTTTCACTTCCTTGTTTGGGGACTGAGCATGCACAGAAGAGGGCAGACCAGGGGAACTATGGGGGGTAATTCCAAGTTGATCGCAGCAGGATATTTTTTAGCACTTGGGCAAAGCCATGTGCACTGCAGGGGGGGCAGATATAACATTTGCAGAGAGAGTTAGATTTGGGTGGGTTATTTTGCATCTGTGCAGGGTAAATACTGGCTGCTTTATTTTTACACTGCAATTTAGATTGCAGATTGAACTCATCACACCCAAATCTCTCTCTCTCACTGCACATGTTATATCTGCCCCCCCCCCCTGCAGTGCACATGGTTTTGCCCAACTGCTAAATAATTTCCTGCTGCGATCAACTTGCAATTACCCCCTATATCACTTTCCGACAAACTGTCTTCGCTAAAAGACCAGTTTTTTGGAAGTGATATTTTTATATGTAAGGTATGATGAAAAGTGAAAAAATTGTGAAATGAGAGGGTGAGAATTGAAAACTAAAAATTCTTATTGCACAATTTTTTCATGATGAATATGCCACATGGACTGAAATAATTGTGACACTTCTGTGACTTTTAAAGTATAGACCCCATAGTGAGAAACCAAATGGAATCATTTCTCATAGTGAGAAGATATACTGTACTGAATTACTTCTGGCATAAAAGGAAAGTTCTGAAAGTTCCACATTCCGCTTCTCCCTATTTCTATATGCTCATACAGTACACCAGAAAAGTAGTAAGGACAATTCCCATCAAACACGTGAGGGAAAGACATTGCTGATAGCATCTCTAAACAATCTTATATACCCTCAGTCACGTTGCAATGATAAATGGGTGTATTGTCAGCTTCCTGTGCAAGGAGCTACCTCTCACTACTGACTGAATTCTCAATTTAATAACTCCCTTAGGAAAGATCAATAAAAGGGCAATAGGAATCTTGCTCATTCTGACACTCAACTGTGTTTCTGCAGGCATTGCTTTCAATGATGACCTTTTGCAGGTTCCTAGAGGACTCATCTGATTAACCCTTTCCTCTTCATTTGAATAATTTACACATTGGTATTCAGTGCAGAATGACCAGAAATATCTAGCTTACAGTATGTCGTATATCTTTATGTTGCGATCATCATTCTACTTTGTGGATTTTATTAACCTTATTTGCTGGAAGGAAATAGAGCTGTAAAGCCTCAGGGCCTTCCCTGTACTGTCCTCCTTGTGTCTGCAAATGCTGTTGCTGATTCACTTTAGGCTTGCCCATTGGCAAACTATAGAAATTCAGCCTGGAGCACTTTCTAAGCCCTCAAACAATAACAAAGCTATGACGAAACATAAAGACTAGTCTGAATTTCCCCTTAATAAAGCCTTTCCAGCACTTGTCAGGTTCCCTGCTGATTAAATCTCAGTTTTGTATTAATATTATTCAATAACATTTTATTAGCTTAAATTGGGATCATCGCCATCCTTGGAGGATATTCAATTACCCGCGATCAGGTAATTGTCTCGCCAGGGGGCTATTCAATTAGTCCCGATAAGCCTACGTTAGACGCTGAACCTGTGTATTTTTGGGTGAAAAGGATGTTTTTTCCAGGTGAAAAAACATTGAAGAAACATTGGAACAAATCACCTGAAGCTTCTTCGACGGTAATTGAATACCCCCCTGCCTCCTTGTGTGCAAATGTTTTTAATAGTATATAAAGCCAAAAGCCAATTGTCCTGAGTGATAGTGTGATATAATTTTGCATCTAATGTCAGCATTACTCATACTACATTTTAGTCTGTGTGTAATATGCCCTTGAAACAAGATGTATTTTTATGTTAGAATAAACTTTGCCTGGGAACATATAATGTCATCGATAAGGAATATTCATCTTCATAAAAGTGTCATAGATTTATCTAACCATTACAAAACCCTTTAAACCAGCAGGCAATTCTCTACAGAAACATGACTGAAATATATATGTGCACAATAAGCAGTTATCAAAACACTGACATACAATACCACATACAACTGCTTATAGTAGTTACTTATTGGGGGTTATTCAATTACCTATGATAGTGCAGTTTTTTTTATCACCCTATCCAATTCCACAAAAAAACACCAATTTTTCGCAAGAAAATACATAGGGACCGCACAAAAATGCTGTCCTATGTATTTTCGCAGCACTTATAGCGAATCTATGGGGCACTTATCGTGGTTTATACCTCGTGTGCCTCAGGAACGCGAAGCATAATCCCTGATAGGTGCTGGCATCGGGGGTGGGGGTGAGAGGGGTTGGGGGTGGAGCATGCTGCATTGGGGCTATTTGGATAACCCCCAGTGAACCAATTAGCCATGGTAATTTACTAATTGGCTACCCCCCCTCCCATTGTATCTTACTGTGCTTAGGTGAAGATCTTCATTTGGTTTTTTAAAATGTTTCTTTTATTAGTGAACAACTTAATGTACAACTTCTCTCTTTTTTATGTGAATCCAATTTTCTTGGCTGTTTATTTTCATTATGTGTTAACTAAAGGTTATTCCATTATCATCATCAATATCATTACATAATAACAATATATCATGTGTTTTGTTTTCTCTTTTTGCCTTGTGACCCCAGTAACACCCCTTCACCCCTTCTGACTTTGCATGTTTTAAAATGTAGCCAGTAGTGACATCACATCTGTGATGTAATGACTTTAGCAGACAGCTACCTCCGCAATCAGCCACTACACATTATGTGAGCCTCTAAAACTCAGAGGACATTCGGAATTCCATAGTTACACTAATGGAGGCAAAGAAGAGTTAGAGGTGATCAGAGGGTGTCAGGAACTTGATATTATCATTACAGTATCTAAAACTATGCTTAATCTGCTTGTAGTGCACCTTATTTTACATAAAGCACCCATTTAGCAGGCAGGTGTCTGCACCTTGGATATTATAAGTGTTTATAATTATAATGTAATATTGCTGCTACTGTGTAACAACTTTGATGGAGATTTTATCAGGATCAGCTTTATTGGCCAAGTATACTTGCATATACTAGGAATTTATCTTCGGTTTGCTATACAACAGACAAGTAGGTAACAGGTAAACAGGTGTGTGTGTGGGGGGGGGGGGGGCAAGTAAAGTCATACAGATAGGAATATTGTAGGGACACAAGTGAGTTACATATAGAGATGAGCGGGTTCGGTTCCTTGGAATCCGAACCCGCCCGAACTTCAGCTTTTTTTACACGGATCCGAGCGACTCGGATCTTCCCGCCTTGCTCGGTTAACCCGAGCGCGCCCGAACGTCATCATGACGCTGTCGGATTCTCGCGAGGCTCGGATTCTATCGCGAGACTCGGATTCTATATAAGGAGCCGCGCGTCGCCGCCATTTTACACGTGCATTGAGATTGATAGTGAGAGGACGTGGCTGGCGTCCTCTCCGTTTAGAGAAGAAATAGATAGGAGAGTGAGAGTGAGACAGTGACACTTCATTTACTGGAGCTTAGGAGGAGTACTCAGACAGAGAGTGCAGAATTTTGCTGATAGTATTAGTTAGTTATACTAGTGACAGAGTGAGACAGTGACACTTCATTTACTGGAGCTTAGGAGGAGTACTCACTACTCAGACAGAGAGTGCAGAATTTTGCTGATAGTATTAGTTAGTTATACTAGTGACTGACCAGTGACCACCAGTGCAGTTTTATATTATTTAATATAATCCGTTCTCTGCCTGAAAAAACGATACACAGTGACTCAGTCACATACCATATCTGTGCTCAGCCCAGTGTGCTGCTGCATCATCTATGTATAATATCTGACTGTGCTCACACAGCTTAATTGTGGGGGAGACTGGGGAGCAGTTAGGTTATAGCAGGAGCCAGGAGTACATATTAAAAAATTAAACAGTGCACACTTTTTTTCTGCAGGAGTGCCACTGCCAGTGTGACTGACCAGTGACCTGACCACCAGTATATAGTATACTATATTGTATTGTGAATGTCTGCCTGTAAAAGTTAAACACACGTCGTGTGACTTGTGTGGTGTTTTTTTATTCTATAAAATAAAAAACTCATTCTGCTGACAGACAGTGTCCAGCAGGTCCGTCATTATATAATATATACCTGTCCGGCTGCAGTAGTGATATATATATATTTTTTATATCATTATTTATCAACCAGTCGCAGCAGACACAGTACGGTAGTTCACGGCTGTAGCTACCTCTGTGTCGGCACTCGGCAGTCCATCCATAATTGTATACCACCTACCCGTGGTTTTTTTTTTCTTTCTTCTTTATACATACTACATCTCATTATCATCCAGTCTATATTAGCAGCAGACACAGTACAGTACGGTAGTCCACGGCTGTAGCTACCTCTGTGTCGGCACTCGGCAGTCCGTCCATAATTGTATACCACCTACCCGTGGTTTTTTTTTTCTTTCTTCTTTATACATACTAGATCTCATTATCATCCAGTCTATATTAGCAGCAGACACAGTACAGTACGGTAGTCCACGGCTGTAGCTACCTCTGTGTCGGCACTCGGCAGTCCATCCATAATTGTATACCACCTACCCGTGGTTTTTTTTTCTTTCTTCTTTATACATACTACATCTCATTATCATCCAGTCTATATTAGCAGCAGACACAGTACAGTACAATAGTCCACGGCTGTAGCTACCTCTGTGTCTGCACTCGGCAGTCCGTCCATAATTGTATACCACCTACCCGTGGTTTTTTTTTCTTTCTTCTTTATACATACTACATCTCATTATCATCCAGTCTATATTAGCAGCAGACACAGTACAGTACGGTAGTCCACGGCTGTAGCTACCTCTGTGTCGGCACTCGGCAGTCCGTCCATAATTGTATACCACCTACCCGTGGTTTTTTTTTCTTTCTTCTTTATACATACATACTACATCTCATTATCATCCAGTCTATATTAGCAGCAGACACAGTACGGTAGTTCACGGCTGTAGCTACCTCTGTGTCGGCACTCGGCAGTCCATCCATAATTGTATACCACCTACCCGTGTTTTTTTTTTCCTTTTTTCTTTATACATACTACATCTCATTATCATCCAGTCTATATTAGCAGCAGACACAGTACAGTACGGTAGTCCACGGCTGTAGCTACCTCTGTGTCGGCACTCGGCAGTCCATCCATAATTGTATACTAGTATCCATCCATCTCCATTGTTTACCTGAGGTGCCTTTTAGTTGTGCCTATTAAAATATGGAGAACAAAAATGTTGAGGTTCCAAAATTAGGGAAAGATCAAGATCCACTTCCACCTCGTGCTGAAGCTGCTGCCACTAGTCATGGTCGAGACGATGAAATGCCAGCAACGTCGTCTGCCAAGGCCGATGCCCAATGTCATAGTACAGAGCATGTCAAATCCAAAACACCAAATATCAGTAAAAAAAGGACTCCAAAACCTAAAATAAAATTGTCGGAGGAGAAGCGTAAACTTGCCAATATGCCATTTACCACACGGAGTGGCAAGGAACGGCTGAGGCCCTGGCCTATGTTCATGGCTAGTGGTTCAGCTTCACATGAGGATGGAAGCACTCAGCCTCTCGCTAGAAAACTGAAAAGACTCAAGCTGGCAAAAGCACCGCAAAGAACTGTGCGTTCTTCGAAATCCCAAATCCACAAGGAGAGTCCAATTGTGTCGGTTGCGATGCCTGACCTTCCCAACACTGGACGTGAAGAGCATGCGCCTTCCACCATTTGCACGCCCCCTGCAAGTGCTGGAAGGAGCACCCGCAGTCCAGTTCCTGATAGTCAGATTGAAGATGAAGATGTTGAAGTACACCAGGATGAGGAGGATATGGGTGTTGCTGGCGCTGGGGAGGAAATTGACCAGGAGGATTCTGATGGTGAGGTGGTTTGTTTAAGTCAGGCACCCGGGGAGACACCTGTTGTCCGTGAGAGGAATATGGCCGTTGACATGCCTGGTGAAAATACCAAAAAAATCAGCTCTTCAGTGTGGAGGTATTTCAACAGAAAAGCGGACAACAGGTGTCAAGCCGTGTGTTGCCTTTGTCAAGCTGTAATAAGTAGGGGTAAGGACGTTAACCACCTCGGAACATCCTCCCTTATACGTCACCTGCAGCGCATTCATAATAAGTCAGTGACAAGTTCAAAAACTTTGGGCGACAGCGGAAGCAGTCCACTGACCAGTAAATCCCTTCCTCTTGTAACCAAGCTCACGCAAACCACCCCAGCAACTCCCTCAGTGTCAATTTCCTCCTTCCCCATGAATGCCAATAGTCCTGCAGGCCATGTCACTGGCAATTCTGACGAGTCCTCTCCTGCCTGGGATTCCTCCGATGCATCCTTGCGTGTAACGCCTACTGCTGCTGGCGCTGCTGTTGTTGCTGCTGGGAGTCGATGGTCATCCCAGAGGGGAAGTCGTAAGCCCACTTGTACTACTTCCAGTAAGCAATTGACTGTCCAACAGTCCTTTGCGAGGAAGATGAAATATCACAGCAGTCATCCTGCTGCAAAGCGGATAACTGAGGCCTTGACAACTATGTTGGTGTTAGACGTGCGTCCGGTATCCGCCGTTAGTTCACAGGGAACTAGACAATTTATTGAGGCAGTGTGCCCCCGTTACCAAATACCATCTAGGTTCCACTTCTCTAGGCAGGCGATACCGAGAATGTACACGGACGTCAGAAAAAGACTCACCAGTGTCCTAAAAAATGCAGTTGTACCCAATGTCCACTTAACCACGGACATGTGGACAAGTGGAGCAGGGCAGGGTCAGGACTATATGACTGTGACAGCCCACTGGGTAGATGTATGGACTCCCGCCGCAAGAACAGCAGCGGCGGCACCAGTAGTAGCATCTCGCAAACGCCAACTCTTTCCTAGGCAGGCTACGCTTTGTATCACCGCTTTCCAGAATACGCACACAGCTGAAAACCTCTTACGGCAACTGAGGAAGATCATCGCGGAATGGCTTACCCCAATTGGACTCTCCTGTGGATTTGTGGCATCGGACAACGCCAGCAATATTGTGTGTGCATTAAATATGGGCAAATTCCAGCACGTCCCATGTTTTGCACATACCTTGAATTTGGTGGTGCAGAATTTTTTTAAAAACGACAGGGGCGTGCAAGAGATGCTGTCGTGGCCAGAAGAATTGCGGGACACTTTCGGCGTACAGGCACCACGTACAGAAGACTGGAGCACCACCAAAAACTACTGAACCTGCCCTGCCATCATCTGAAGCAAGAAGTGGTAACGAGGTGGAATTCAACCCTCTATATGCTTCAGAGGTTGGAGGAGCAGCAAAAGGCCATTCAAGCCTATACAATTGAGCACGATATAGGAGGTGGAATGCACCTGTCTCAAGCGCAGTGGAGAATGATTTCAACGTTGTGCAAGGTTCTGATGCCCTTTGAACTTGCCACACGTGAAGTCAGTTCAGACACTGCCAGCCTGAGTCAGGTCATTCCCCTCATCAGGCTTTTGCAGAAGAAGCTGGAGACATTGAAGGAGGAGCTAACACGGAGCGATTCCGCTAGGCATGTGGGACTTGTGGATGGAGCCCTTAATTCGCTTAACAAGGATTCACGGGTGGTCAGTCTGTTGAAATCAGAGCACTACATTTTGGCCACCGTGCTCGATCCTAGATTTAAAGCCTACCTTGGATCTCTCTTTCCGGCAGACACAAGTCTGCTGGGGTTGAAAGACCTGCTGGTGAGAAAATTGTCAAGTCAAGCGGAACGCGACCTGTCAACATCTCCTCCTTCACATTCTCCCGCAACTGGGGGTGCGAGGAAAAGGCTCAGAATTCCGAGCCCACCCGCTGGCGGTGATGCAGGGCAGTCTGGAGCGACTGCTGATGCTGACATCTGGTCCGGACTGAAGGACCTGACAACGATTACGGACATGTCGTCTACTGTCACTGCATATGATTCTCTCACCATTGAAAGAATGGTGGAGGATTATATGAGTGACCGCATCCAAGTAGGCACGTCACACAGTCCGTACTTATACTGGCAGGAAAAAGAGGCAATTTGGAGGCCCTTGCACAAACTGGCTTTATTCTACCTAAGTTGCCCTCCCACAAGTGTGTACTCCGAAAGAGTGTTTAGTGCCGCCGCTCACCTTGTCAGCAATCGGCGTACGAGGTTACATCCAGAAAATGTGGAGAAGATGATGTTCATTAAAATGAATTATAATCAATTCCTCCGTGGAGACATTGACCAGCAGCAATTGCCGCCACAAAGTACACAGGGAGCTGAGATGGTGGATTCCAGTGGGGACGAATTGATAATCTGTGAGGAGGGGGATGTACACGGTGATATATCGGAGGATGATGATGAGGTGGACATCTTGCCTCTGTAGAGCCAGTTTGTGCAAGGAGAGATTAATTGCTTCTTTTTTGGTGGGGGTCCAAACCAACCCGTCATTTCAGTCACAGTCGTGTGGCAGACCCTGTCACTGAAATGATGGGTTGGTTAAAGTGTGCATGTCCTGTTTATACAACATAAGGGTGGGTGGGAGGGCCCAAGGACAATTCCATCTTGCACCTCTTTTTTCTTTAATTTTTCTTTGCGTCATGTGCTGTTTGGGGAGGGTTTTTTGGAAGGGCCATCCTGCGTGACACTGCAGTGCCACTCCTAGATGGGCCCGGTGTTTGTGTCGGCCACTAGGGTCGCTTATCTTACTCACACAGTCAGCTACCTCATTGCGCCTCTTTTTTTCTTTGCGTCATGTGCTGTTTGGGGAGGGTTTTTTGGAAGGGCCATCCTGCGTGACACTGCAGTGCCACTCCTAGATGGGCCCGGTGTTTGTGTCGGCCACTAGGGTCGCTTATCTTACTCACACAGTCAGCTACCTCATTGCGCCTCTTTTTTTCTTTGCGTCATGTGCTGTTTGGGGAGGGTTTTTTGGAAGGGCCATCCTGCGTGACACTGCAGTGCCACTCCTAGATGGGCCCGGTGTTTGTGTCGGCCACTAGGGTCGCTTATCTTACTCACACAGTCAGCTACCTCATTGCGCCTCTTTTTTTCTTTGCGTCATGTGCTGTTTGGGGAGGGTTTTTTGGAAGGGCCATCCTGCGTGACACTGCAGTGCCACTCCTAGATGGGCCCGGTGTTTGTGTCGGCCACTAGGGTCGCTTATCTTACTCACACAGCGACCTCGGTGCAAATTTTAGGACTAAAAATAATATTGTGAGGTGTGAGGTATTCAGAATAGACTGAAAATGAGTGTAAATTATGGTTTTTGAGGTTAATAATACTTTGGGATCAAAATGACCCCCAAATTCTATGATTTAAGCTGTTTTTTAGGGTTTTTTGAAAAAAACAGCCGAATCCAAAACACACCCGAATCCGACAAAAAAAATTCGGTGAGGTTTTGCCAAAACGCGGTCGAACCCAAAACACGGCCGCGGAACCGAACCCAAAACCAAAACACAAAACCCGAAAAATTTCCGGCGCTCATCTCTAGTTACATATACGTCTAGCCAGTCAATGTTCAGGAGTTCAGCAGGCGGACTGCTTGGGGAAAGAAACTTTTGAGACTTCTGGTGGACGTGGTGGGGATGGCCCTGTAACACCTGCCTGAAGGAAGCAAGTTAAATATGCTGTGGCCGGGGTGTAGCTGGTCCTTTGCTATCTTCGTTGCCCGCTTTTTAGCTCTGGACAGGTACAGGTCGGCCCGATGATCTTCTCTGCGGTTCTGACCACCTTTTGAAGCCTGCATCTGTCCCTCGCGCTGGTGAAGCCGTACCATACCAGTATTAAGGAGCACAGTACTGACTGCACAATCGCGGAGTAGAAGAGCAGAAGCTTCTGTGGGATGTTGAACTTCCTTAGTTGCCTGAGGAAGAACAACCTCTGCTGTGCTTTCCTGACAGTGACGTCAGCGTTGGACCCCCCCCCCCCTCCATTTAAGGTCCCGGGAGATTGTGGTCCCTAGGAACCTGAAGGATTCCACTAGTGATACCACACTGTCAGCTATCATTATCGGAGGTGCACTAGCTGACTTCTTCTTGAAGTTCACTATCATCTCAACAGTTTTGAGGGTGTTGTGGCTGTACCACTGGGCCACCTGGTCTACTTCTCGTTTATAGGCCGATTCGTTCCCGTCCTTGATGAGCCCGATGACGGTGGTGTCGTCGGAGAATTTGATGATTTTTACTGATTGCCACTCTGAGATACAGTCATTTGTGTACAGGGAGAAGTGCAGAGGTGAGAGGACACAGCCCCGAGGGGCCCCTGTACTAATGGACCACGCTTGAGAGGTGCATTCCCACACTTTCACCACCTGTAGTCTCTCTCTGTCAGGAAGTCTACTATCCAGGAACAGGTAGCTTCTGGGACCCCTAGGCAAAGTAATTTGGGGTGGAGGATGCTGGGAACGATTGTATTGAAGGCTGAGCTGAAATCAACAAACAGGACCCTCGCGTAGGTACCGGGAATGTCTAGGTGCTGTAGAATGTAGTGCAGGCCCAGGTTGACTGCATCCTCGACACACCGATTCGATCGATAGGCAAACTGTAGGGGGGCCAGTCACAGTTTTCAGGTGATTCAAAACCAGATGCTCGATACATCTATTTGTTGTCTTATTCACAACCTTGATTGCATGTGGATAAAAAGCACTACTGCCAAGATATGGAAATTGCATGCTTAGAATTTACACCGGAACTGCACATTTTTCTGGCTGTGGTCACTTATATGTGCCCCTAATAATTATGTTTGGATTTGTCAACAGAATAAGCTCTTAAAGCACTGATAAATATAAGTATATGCAAAAAGTTATTGCATAATATATTCCATGGGGGTATATTTACTAAGGTCCCGATTTTGACCGAGATGACGTTTTTTCTTCAAAGTGTCATCTCGGGAATTTTACTAAGCAAAAATCTCGGCAGTGATGAGGGCATTCGTAATATTTTGGAAGTCCTAGGAAAAAATTACGAATCAATACACCATCGGTCAAATACGCCTGCAATTTGGTAGAAATCGGTAATTTACTAAAAAGTGCAAATCACAAACACTGCCGACAATAGCCAAACACTGCCGTGCTGAAATACAATTCGTGAAAAAGTGCTAAAAAAAAACAGACCTGCTTTTTCCCCCCGTGTTTGGATAGGCATGCACGGATCCATGAGATCCGTGCATGTTTATCAGTGGGTAGGGGATGGGAAAGTGTTTTTTTGGGGGGGAAAAAATGCGTGGGGTCCCCCCTCATAAGCAAAACCAGCCTCGGGCTCTTTGAGCCGGCCCTGGTTGAAAAAATATGGGGAAAAAATGATAGGGGTTCCCCCATATTTAAACAACCAGCACCGGGCTCTGCGCCTGGTCCTGGTTCCAAAAATACGGGGGACAAAAAGCGTAGGGGTCCCCCGTATTTCTGAAACCAGCACCGGGCTCCACTAGCCAGATACATAATGCCACAGCCGGGGGACACTTTTATCTAGGTCCCTGCGGCCCTGGCATTACATAACCAACTGGTCACCCCTGGCCGGGGTACCCTGGAGGAGTGGGGACCCCTTCAATCAAGGGGTCCCCCCCTCCAGCCACCCAAGGGCCAGGGGTGAAGCCCGAGGCTGTCCCCCCCATCCAAGGGCTGCGGATGGGAGGCTGATAGCCTTTTTGTCAAAAAATGAATATTGTTTTTAGTAGCAGTACTACAAGTCCCAGCAAGCATCCCCCGCAAGCTGGCACTTGGAGAACCACAAGTACCAGCATGCGGAGGAAAACCGGGCCCGCTGGTACCTGTAGTACTACTACTAAAAAAATACCCCAATAAAAACATAAAACACACACCTTGAAAGTAAAACTTTAATGAATACATCCACACCTCCATATACACATACTTACCTATGTTCACACGAGGGTCGGTCCTCTTCTCCATGTAGAATCCATGGTGTACCTATTGAAAAAATTATACTCACAAAATCCAGTGTAGATGGCTCCTCTTGTAATCCATTTGTAATCCAGATTCTTTGCAAAAAAACAAAATGGACACCCGACCTCGCACTGAAAGGGGCCCCATGTTTTCACATGGGACCCCTTTCCCCAAATGCCAGAAACCCCCTCTGACTTATGTCTAAGAGGGTTCCATCAGCCAATCAGGGAGCGCCACATTGTAGCACCCTCCTGATTGGCTGTGTGCTCCTGTACTGTATGACAGGCAGCACACGGCAGTGTTACAATGTAGCGCCTATGTGCTCCATTGTAACCAATGGTGGGAACTTTGCGGTCAGCGGTGAGGTTACTTTCGGTCAACCGCTGACCACAAAGTTCCCACCATTGTGTATGCCCGTTGGGCCGACATATCGGCTGGGTACACATAACTCCAGTGTGTACCCAACTTTAGCTGCCTGGTCCTTCTTGACTTCCTCCACCCTCTCTCTGAGATCTCGCCCCTCCTTCTCATCCATCCCAACTCCTCTACAGCTTGGCAACACCAGGCAGATGGAGAGGTGACATGCAGGAAGAGGTAAGATTCAGGGTAGGGGGTGTATTACTGGTATCTGGGAGTGAGGTATATAGTGTACTAATGCCACTTGTGGGGTGGGGAGTGCAGGGCAGATACACAAACCTAAAAAGACATAGAAAGGACATATTGATAACATAAGGTTGAATTCAACATACTGTACATCAGGAAGACATTAGAGAGATGTAGAGGGAAATGGGAGGAGGGATACAAAGGTGAATCATTAAACATCACATGTTTTAGATTTCAAAAATAAATTAAATTACAGTGACATCCAGCATTCACTGCAAATCTGCATCTCTAAATCCCCACTACAGTATCTATGTATCGTTTCATAACTATACACACACATGGGTGCGGGCCCTGAGCCAGAGTCCTGCCTAATCTGGCTCTGGGTGGTGGTTTGAGCTATTGTCCTGAGGCGTAGGCACCCTGAACAGGGACTAGGGTGACATCTTTGCCTTTCACCTGTATTTCTATTTAATTAGCCCTCCCACAGCCTAAACCCTCCCACAGCCTAAACCTAACCATCCTCTCCCACATCCTCACCCTAACCATCCCCTCCCGCAGCCGAACCCTAACCAACCTCTCCCAAAGCCTAACCCTAACCGTCCTCTCAAGCAGCCTAACCCTAATCATCCCCTCCCGCAGACTAAACCTAATCATCCCCTTCCGCAGCCTAACCCTAGCCATCCCCTCCCACAGCCTAACCCTAACCATCCTTTCCCAAAGCCTAACCCTAACTGTCCTCTCAAGCATCCTAACCCTAATCATCCCTTCCCGCAGACTAAACCTAATCATCCCCTTCCACAGCCTTACCCTAACCATCCTCTCTCAAAGCCTAACCCTAACCGTCCTCTCAAGCAGCCTAACCCTAATCATCCCCTCCCGCAGACTAAACCTAATCATCCCCTTCCGCAGCCTAACCCTAACCATCCTCTCTCAAAGCCTAACCCTAACCGTCCTCTCAAGCAGCCTAACCCTAATCATCCCCTCCCGCAGACTAAACCTAATCATCCCCTTCCGCAGCCTCACCATCCTCTCCCAAAGCCTAACCCTAACCGTTCTCTCATGCAGCCTAACCCTAACCATCCCCTCTCGCAGCCTAACCCTAACCATCCCCTCTCGCAGCCTAACCCTAACCATCCCCTCCTGCAGCCTAACACAAACCTCCCCCCACCGAAGCCTAACCCGAGTATATTCCGTCAGGATTCAGACCATCAGGATTCCTGATGGGAGACATTACGGTGAATGTAATAGCCTGTGTACTTCAGGCATCAGCCATTTTCAAACATTGTCATACTGTATAAATCTCTGTTGGACGGAGTTCTGGACTTTGCCATTGTAGCATATTTGCCATTTTATTGTTTAACCACACCAGTATTGCTTTGATCTTGTGCTTGCATTCATTGTCCTGCTGAGAGGTGAACTTTGGGGGTAATTGGGGCATCGCTGTAAAGGCAGCAATCGCAGCCTGAATTTTTTATGGAGTGTGTGTGTGCAGCGGGCGCACTGCGCATGTGCACCCCGTGAGCCCAGTGAGATGCTAAAAGCATCTCAGGGCTACGATCGCCTCTGCCTGATTGAAAGGCAGAGGTGGTCACGGGGCGGGAGGGGGCATGCCAATGGCATTAGAACGCCATTGGCGGGGTGCGGTCCGGACAATGCATGCGTGTCCGGACCATTGCGGAGGTGGATTGCGTCGGCTGCTTGATGTCACACGCAGCCGCTGTGACCCAGGATGAGGCAGGTAGCTCAGTGCAAAGGAGCTGCGCAGGCAGGGAGCTACTCGCTGGGTGCAAAAGCATCGCCGCCATGCAATGTTTTTGCACCTGTGCGGGGGTGGTGGAGCCAGACATACGGGGCGGACTAGCCCTGTGCTGGGTGTCCCCCCGCATGCAGAGCCGGCGCTACCCGCTCAGCAGCTCCTGCAAAGCAGCTGGTCGGAAGAGGCGCTCTCCCCGTTCTGCTGTTGCTGCTGGCTCCCGGCTGCCGCTGCGTCTGTCACACTGTATGACAGACGCAGGCAACATGAAGCGCGGCTCCGGCTCCCACCCTCCTGTTTCTACACCCTCCTCCCCAATGAACTCTCTCACACAGAGCCGGCTTTCAACCCCCTGCCGCCCACCGCAGATCCGATCTGATCTGCGGTGCTGCGGTCCCTGCTCTCCGCTGTTCATATACACAGAGCCGGCGCCGCATACTAGCGCTACAGGACAGCTGAGCGACGGCTCAGCTGTCCAATAGCATGTGAAACAGCAGCCTGCGGCTCAGTCATTGGCTGGGCACGCAGGCTGCACAGATGAGAGAAGAAGGAGGAGGGCTGATCCCGGACGGCATGTGGAGCCCTGTGTCACAGCAGCCTGTCAGCAAACAGTAAGGCTGCCTTTTTAATAAGATTTTTCTTCGCCCTGCTGCTAACATTACAATTTACATCTTAGGCTGTGGGTCACACACACACACACACACACACACACACACACACACACACACACACACACACACACACACACATATATACATATATACACACACACACACACACACATATATATATATACACACACACACACACACACACACTATATAGTGTGTATGTGTGTCTGTGTGTATATATACTATATAGTGTGTGTGTGTGTGTGTGTGTGTGTGTGTGTGTGTGTGTGTGTGTGTGTGTGTATATATATATATATATATATAGCACAGTGACTGATGGCGGCACTCTTTGGAAATAGGGGGTTCTCTGCAGGGCGAGCGAGTCAGAACTGCGCATGCGCGGCATTCACATTGCGCATGCGCGTCGTTGCCCGGTGACGGAGGCGCGCACAGCGAACAAAGAAAATGAAGCCGAACGCAAGAAGATTGACAGCGGAGAGGCGTTCCGGTGCGGATACTCACCGTTGGATGCCGTTTTCGTGGAGTGGTCATTCGATCGCAGGCGTGTCCAGGCAAATGGAGGGCGGATGTCTGACGTCAACACCGGGAGGAACGTCGCTGGATCTGTCGCACAGGGTGAGTATAACCAGCCTTACTCCTCAGCAGCATAAAACTTTTTTAGCTCAGCAGGGCTGCACAAGCGAACGCAGCCCCGCTAAGCTAAAATACACTCCGCCATAGGCGTGGATTAGTTAATCGCACAGCAGCAAAAAGTTGCTGGCTACGATCAACTCAGAATTACCACCTTAATACAGAAAGAATCACACACGACTAACAAGTCCTTGTTAGTCGAACATTTCGGTGTTGCCACGTCAAATCCGGAACTGAATAGTCTGAAGTGATCGCAATCGCTGAGTAGGTTTTGAGCTACTCTGAAACTACACAAAAATTGCGATGCAACCGTTCGCACTTCTGCTAAGCTAAAATACACTCCCAGTGGGCGACGGCATAGCGTTTGCACGGCTGCTAAAAACAGCTAGCGAGCGATCAACTCGGAATGACCCCCATTGTGTATAAGGAGCACTACTGTGTGTCGTAATGTGAATTAGGTACAGAACTGTCTGGTGCACTATGAATCAAAGGCACTACGTGTGGTATAATGTGAATACGATTGTGATACTGTGTGGCGTAATTTGAATTGGGGACACTATTAATTGGCCACGCCCCTTCCATGTGAGACCACGCCCCTTTGTCGAGCACTGTCCCTTTATTACATATGGGAGGGAGGGCGCAAATTTATTGTTTGCAGGGGGGCGCCGGACACCCTAGCACCGGCCCTGCCCGCATGTCTGAGAAAATTATTGTAGATGTGCTAAATTTAGCACATCTACTAGAAACCTTTAGGTTTCTAGTAGATTGAAGCAGACTGTCTTGCAACATCTTGAGGGTCAAAGCGGTGCCATCACCCAGGGCACAGCGTCCTAGGGGGGCCATCATTGCTGCACTTTCCGTATATGGGTGGGAGGACACTATGGGCCTGGGTGGAAGTAAGAACAGTCGATATGGAGGGGAAGTGATATCAGTGCATGTTATGTGCTCTGATACTACTTCTCCGCCATGTATTACAGCGGCAGTGCATGCTCAGTGACAGGAACGCTATGCACCCCTGTCACTATCGCCACTGCTATCTAAAAGATAGCAGCCAATATGGCAGACAATGTATGAACACTCAGTTCCATTGACTATTCTGACACCTCCAGCTATCGATTTCGACAGCTGCAGCTGTCGTTACCCATACACCACATCCAGGGACAGGGATGCATGTGACATCTTGCGATAAAAGATAAGTGTGGGTATAATACATTCCCCCCTATGTACCCTATCATGCCCATGATTACATCTGTAAATTACTCGGAACCCCACCAGCGTGCGCGTATGAGTACCCTCAGCAGCTATGCATGGTAATTACTTGTGATCACCAGACATTGGTGGATACAGTATTTATCAAAGCTTGGAGAGAGATAAAGTGGAATGAGATGAACAACCAATCAATCAGCTCTTAACTGTAATTTTTCAAACACAGCCTGTAAAATGCCCAGAGAGTTGACTGGTTGTACTTTATCTCTATATACTTTATCACTTGCCAAGGTTTGATAAATATCCCTCATTATTGCTCAGTGCTACAAAGAAAAACCTAGTTTACACTTTTTCCCATCTCTCTCAGACTGGATAGCACACACATGTGGGTACTGTGTCTTCAAAGAGTGGAGTAAATTCTTTCAAACAATATGCCCCCAAAGTAGTTACTGCCCGGTGATCATTCCCCCATAGTAGTTAATGCCTGGTGATCACCAGGCAGTAGCTAAACAGTACCCAGAAAAACAACATTTTCCACAGACAAAAATCTACAGTAATGTCATTATTTTCCCCATCGTGTTTTAAATAAACAAGGTGATCCTCATTCAGTGTGTTAGGTTGTCTAGTTTATACAATGGTAGGTCTTGTTGGGGCTACCATATTGTTCCTACACATACTGTACAGATGTGTTCTTACACATACAGAGATGTCCTCTTACATTTAGCATCCATACGCCATGTAGTATGAAGCAACTAAACAGAGACAGACAAAACTTGAAAGAAAAATGCATTTTCATATAAAGTGCAGATATTTTTTTTGTCAAAGTATGCACATAGAATCCTTTTACTATTTGGGTAAGATGGATTACTGGCGAAGCAAGAACCCCAAAGTAAAAGTAGAAACACTTTTTGGGGGCATTTGGGTTAAAAAAAATGTAATGCGTATAAATGAAAAAAAAAAAAAGGCTAATAATATTTCCTGAAAAAACAAAAGGGGGTAAATTTACTAAGATGGGAGTTCTATTTAAGGTGGGATGTTGCCCATAGCAACCAATCAGATTCCAGGTATTATCTTCTAGAAGGTGCTAGATAAATGAGAAGTAGAAGCTGATTGGTTGCTATGGGCAACATCCCATCTTAAATAGAACTCTCATCTTAGTAAATTTACCCCTAGGTATACAGTAATTTGTGTGGCTACCACATAAAAAAAAAATGATACTGTTGTTGGAACGTGACAAGTGCTAATGTCAGAATATGGCCCAGCACAAGGGAGAGCAAACCCTAAGCAGTGAAGGGGTTAATATATCCAAACTAGAACATTTTAACTTTGGATGAAATTGCTGCTATGGAGATTAATTGACCGTATATGTTATTTATATACGTCATTTATGTCATCATTTTTATTTCTATATTTAAGAAGGCTTATGAATTTATTATTAATAGCAATTAAGTTTGCAATCTAGATACTTTACATAATTATTTCAGTACTGTATATTTGATTTGAATATTTTTTTTTTTAATTGCTGGTGCCATCAATTACCGTTGGATCCAGTTATATGCCCCCTTGAATTTTTATATCAGTGAGACTTTTCATCAATCTATGTTACACGGTGCAGTGTATATGATAAATACTACAGTACAGTATATTGCTCATACTGTATAATTATTAATTACTACATTAATATTTATAGTTTTCAAATGTATAGTTTTTAGTGTAGAAATTACTGTTAACTTTTAAAAGGTACTGATTTGTGAGAGCTATTATTTTTCTTTTTTCAATGCATTAGTCAGCCATTTGGGCACTTTATACGCTGCACCGTTTCCACTAATTGGCAAATAACCGTTTTGTATAGTAGGCAGATAACCTATGAAAGCAGGAGTTAATTCATCTGTGAAAACCTGTATAAATACTATGGGGGATATTCAATTAGCAGTGAAATGTCCCATTTTCACGCGAAAAAATTGACTTTTCCCGGGAAACGCAATTACAGCCTATTCAATTTTCCTGGAAAATTTATCGGTGATAATTTTTTCACTAATTTCACTTCACCTACTCTGAGCAGGTGAAAAGTTGGGAAAATTCACTATTTTAAGCTAAAAATGTTTGGATATGGTACAGAACTCCTGGGACACCCCCTTTAATGACTAATTAGGAACGTTGAAGTTTTTAATTATTTTTAATTGGCCAATAATGACATGTCATTTTTGGGGTGAAAAAGTACAAAGTGATGGAAATTGGGGTTCAAGGTATGGGACAGGTATATTGGGGTGCTTTATGAGTGGGACAGGTGTTTTTAGGCTTGCAGATGGGAGTAATCGGTCTGTTTCCACTTTTTTTTAAAGTACCCTAAAATGACCCAAATATATACTTATACCCATTTTCATGTACCCCAAATTTAATGAGAGCATTTATTTTGCTCAAAAAAACTTGCTTTCCATCATTTTTTTTTTCATTTTTAAAAAAATGCATATAACAGCCATTTCACACGATTTAAGTCCCCAAAAACTCTCTAATGTAATCTCTAATACACTTCTCTTCTGTTTTCCTATGTTATTTTAGCATTTTTTGGGGTACAGGCTTATTTCCCCATTTTCACCTGCACTTTTCAGTACAAGAATTTTCAGGTGAAACCTGTTTGGAATTAAATAGGTCGAAAAACGGACGAAAAATTGCCGCGAATTTGTGGATAATTGAATACCCTAGTATATATCACTATATACAGAACCAAGAGACTTGTGTTAGGACACAAGTTGTTATATTATTGGGCATTGCATGTATGCGCATAGCATGGGTAGAGCAACTGGAGTTCATGATCCAGATGCCAGCCTCCCGTTTGGGTGTTCTACAGATGCCAGTATGCTGTATTTCCTTGCTCTGCTGAGTGGATACGCTGCTTTCTGCCAGCAGTGCAACTTATAATGCCACCCGCAGTCATTCATAGGCACAAGAACAATGACAAGGTCACTGCGATCCCAGCCTATCAGTGATAGCAAAGTGCAGGATCAGATTTATGGGCTTTTTGCAGCTTCTCTATTCAGGAATTGGCTGAATAAGCACACAGTTCTTCCCTGTCAGAAGATACTATTGAAATAATATTTTTTTTTTAATTAAATTACTTTTGTGTATGGTCCATTGAAATTAGGAAAATCTCAAACCCACCAAAAGATTTAACTCTTTTTTAGTACAGTCTCAATTGATAAAACTATTTGTTAAATATATCCCAAATTTATATTCCATGCTATTAAATCCAAAATCCTGCCACTGCTAACATTAAGCTGTAGAGCTCCACACCCTTGTCATCAATTACAAATGGAATCACAGCTAATTTAATCACAGTATCTACTAACTAAACAATGCTATGCAGAAATGGATTGAAACCCAAGCTTTTCTGATATGTGATTATATTTTTAAGAGCACAAAGACATAACCTTATTAAGTTTTTCTTTTTTTTATCTCCCAACTATGAATTACCCCCTATATGGATTATATTTGCAACATACAGTATATCCACAAGGACTGCAACTCCCCTCCACTTAAAATCGTTTTTTGCATCTTTAACATAATGTACTACACAAAGGATTCACCCTCTGTTTCACAGGCTTTTGGACATTTTAAATGGAAGGATTCATATATTTAGGCAACTATAACTGTACAACTACATTTGTACCCTGTGAGGGACTGTCAATTATAGGATACCATCTAACACAAATTAACACAATTCAAAGTTGTTGTTTATCTTTATTTTTATACTATTTTATGTTCATTAATGATTTTTTCCTGCAAGTTAGAGAGTCAGCTACTGGATACCAAAATGCACCCAGTTACACAAAACTTTTTCCGGGAAGCTGGGGTAATAATCAGTTTAAGTTATAATTATACTGTATCTCTATATTAATTTCATTTTTTTTTTTACTAATGTTATTTTGATGATTTTATTGAGGATTTGGAACAGTAACTTAATATAATTTAAACAATTCATATACACTTTGCATGTTAATGGCTCTTACTGTATGTTAGAATCTTTTGCATGTTATAATCAGTGGACGGGATGCCGGCTGTCATGATCCCAACATCAGGATCCCATCTGCCAGAATGCTGGCATCGGGGCTAGCGCTTGAAAGCCCCTTGCGGGCACAGTGATTCGCTGCACTCGCCACAAGTTAGATTCTCCCTCTATGGGTGTCGTGGACACCCACAGAGGGAGAACAGCCTGTGTCACCAGTATTCCACTGGCGGCATTTCACCCCCTGTTGGGATTCCGACGTCAGTATTGTGACCGCCGGGATCACGACTAGCGGTATTTTAACCGCTTCCCTTATAATCTTATATTCACTCATAAAATAGAATACTTTTCCTTTCTTCAAAATAAGAAATTTCTAGGACAGGGAAGATTGTAAATAGATATACTGTGGTGTGTCCATTTGTTAACAAATACAGAAATGGAAAAACATCACACCCTTTTTGCAATTTGTTAGATATAACTGTAATGATAATATTTATACGGACATGAAGGTGAAGCATCAAGGTCTAGCTTGAAGAAAAAGGTATGATAAACTGAAGATAGAGAATGTGAGGGTAAAGATAAATAACTGGGATCAAACTAGTCTGATACAGTACAAAAAGAAATGTATTCATCTAACAGAAGATTTCACCATTACTGTATGTTACATATAAACCTTTTCCCACAGTGAGTTTTGTAAATGTTTTAATATATTCTTTCTAAGCACCGGCACATTTTGTTAAACACAATAGTGTGCATCAAAAGGCTGCAAATTTAAATCTTTGATGGGCTATAGTTTGTTGTTGAGTTTAATGTACAAGACTACTGATGTTGTTCCTCCTCAGGTAACAACATATAAAGCTGTTAAAACATATCTGATATTGATGTTCCCCATATGTAGATATACGGAGTGACATCCATAATCTTTTTTCTACATTACAGTAGATGAATAATGATAATAACTTCATAAATGACCTAGTTTACAAAATAAGGGTGTAACCTAGTCTACATTAAAAATAACCAAAATGTAAAATAACAATTAGGATACAAGAGCATAATAACAAAATAGTAGTGATGTGCACCGGACATTTTTCGGGTTTTGTGTTTTGGTTTTGGGTTCGGTTCCGCCGCCGTGTTTTGGGTTCGAACGCGTTTTGCCAAAACCTCACCGAATTTTTTTTGTCGGATTCGGGTGTGTTTTGGATTCGGGTGTTTTTTTCAAAAAACCCTAAAAAACAGCTTAAATCATTGAATTTGGAGGTCATTTTGATCCCATAGTATTATTAACCTCAATAACCATAATTTACACTCATTTTCAGTCTATTCTGAACACCTCACAATATTATTTTTAGTCCTAAAATTTGCACCGAGGTCGCTGGATGGCTAAGCTAAGCGACCCTAGTGGCCGACACAAACACCTGGCCCATCTAGGAGTGGCACTGCAGTGTCAGGCAGGATGGCCCTTCCAAAAAATACTCCCCAAACAGCACATGATGCAAAGAAAAAAAAAAGAGGCGCAATGAGGTAGCTGTGTGAGTAAGCTAAGCGACCCTAGTGGCCGACACAAACACCTGGCCCATCTAGGAGTGGCACTGCAGTGTCAGGCAGGATGGCCCTTCCAAAAAATACTCCCCAAACAGCACATGACGCAAAGAAGAAAAAAAAGAGGCGCAATGAGGTAGCTGTGTGAGTAAGCTAAGCGACCCTAGTGGCCGACACAAACACCTGGCCCATCTAGGAGTGGCACTGCAGTGTCAGGCAGGATGGCGCTTCCAAAAAATACTCCCCAAACAGCACATGACGCAAAGAAGAAAAACAAGAGGCGCAATGAGGTAGCTGTGTGAGTAAGCTAAGCGACCCTAGTGGCCGACACAAACACCTGGCCCATCTAGGAGTGGCACTGCAGTGTCAGGCAGGATGGCCCTTCCAAAAAATACTCCCCAAACAGCACATGACGCAAAGAAAAATGAAAGAAAAAAGAGGTGCAAGATGGAATTGTCCTTGGGCCCTCCCACCCACCCTTATGTTGTATAAACAGGACATGCACACTTTAACCAACCCATCATTTCAGCGACAGGGTCTGCCACACGACTGTGACTGAAATGACTGGTTGGTTTGGGCCCCCACCAAAAAAGAAGCAATAAATCTCTCCTTGCACAAACTGGCTCTACAGAGGCAAGATGTCCACCTCATCATCATCGTCCAATTCATCACCCCTTTCACTGTGTACATCCCCCTCCTCACAGATTATTAATTTGTCCCCACTGGAATCCACCATCTCAGATCCCCGTGTACTTTCTGGAGGCAATTGCTGCTGGTGAATGTCTCCATGGAGGAATTGATTATAGGCCCTCATTCCGAGTTGATCGGTCGCAAGGCGAATTTAGCAGAGTTACACACGCTAAGCCGCCGCCTACTGGGAGTGAATCTTAGCTTCTTAAAATTGCGACCGATGTATTCGCAATATTGCGATTACTAACTACTTAGCAGTTTCAGAGTAGCTCCAGACTTACTCTGCCTGTGCGATCAGTTCAGTGCTTGTCGTTCCTGGTTGACGTCACAAACACACCCAGCGTTCGCCCAGGCACTCCCACCGTTTCTCCAGCCACTCCTGCGTTTTTTCCGGAAACGGTAGCGTTTTCAGCCACACGCCCATAAAACGCCGTGTTTCCGCCCAGTAACACCCATTTCCTGTCAATCACATTACGTTCGCCGGAGCGATGAAAAAGCCGTGAGTAAAAATACTTTCTACATAGCAAAGTTACTTGGCGCAGTCGCAGTGCGAACATTGCGCATGCGTACTAAGCGGATTTTCATTGCGATGCGATGAAAAATACCGAGCGAACAACTCGGAATGAGGGCCCTAATTCATTTTAATGAACATCATCTTCTCCACATTTTCTGGAAGTAACCTCGTACGCCGATTGCTGACAAGGTGAGCGGCGGCACTAAACACTCTTTCGGAGTACACACTGGAGGGAGGGCAACTTAGGTAGAATAAAGCCAGTTTGTGCAAGGGCCTCCAAATTGCCTCTTTTCCCTGCCAGTATACGTACGGACTGTCTGACGTGCCTACTTGGATGCGGTCACTCATATAATCCTCCACCATTCTTTCAATGGTGAGAGAATCATATGCAGTGACAGTAGACGACATGTCAGTAATCGTTGGCAGGTCCTTCAGTCTGGACCAGATGTCAGCATCAGCAGTCGCTCCAGACTGCCCTGCATCACCGCCAGCGGGTGGGCTCGGAATTCGTAGCCTTTTCCTCGCACCCCCAGTTGCGGGAGAATGTGAAGGAGGAGATGTTGACAGGTCGCGTTCCGCTTGACTTGACAATTTTCTCACCAGCAGTTCTTTGAACCCCTGCAGACTTGTGTCTGCCGGAAAGAGAGATCCAACGTAGGTTTTAAATCTAGGATCGAGCACGGTGGCCAAAATGTAGTGCTCTGATTTCAACAGATTGACCACACGTGAATCCTGGTTAAGCGAATGAAGGGCTCCATCCACAAGTCCCACATGCCTAGCGGAATCGCTCTGTTTTAGCTCCTCCTTCAATGCCTCCAGCTTCTTCTGCAAAAGCCTGATGAGGGGAATGACCTGACTCAGGCTGGCAGTGTCTGAACTGACTTCACGTGTGGCAAGTTCAAAGGGCAGCAGAACCTTGCACAACGTTGAAATCATTCTCCACTGTGCTTGAGACAGGTGTATTCCACCTCCTTTGCCTATATCGTGGCCAGATGTATAGGCTTGAATGGCCTTTTGCTGCTCCTCCATCCTCTGAAGCATATAGAGGGTTGAATTCCACCTCGTTACCACCTCTTGCTTCAGATGATGGCAGGGCAGGTTCAGGTTTTTTTGGTGGTGCTCCAGTCTTCTGTACGCGGTGCCTGTACGCCGAAAGTGGCCTGCAATTCATCTGGCCACCGACAGCATCTCTTGCACGCCCCTGTCGTTTTTTAAATAATTCTGCACCACCAAATTCAAGGTATGTGCAAAACATGGGACGTGCTGGAATTTGCCCAGATGTAATGCACGCACAATATTGCTGGCGTTGTCCGATGCCACAAATCCCCAGGAGAGTCCAATTGGGGTAAGCCATTCTGCGATGATCTTCCTCAGTTGCCGTAAGAGGTTTTCAGCTGTGTGCGTATTCTGGAAAGCGGTGATACAAAGCGTAGCCTGCCTAGGAACGAGTTGGCGTTTGCGAGATGCTGCTACTGGTGCCGCCGCTGCTGTTCTTGCAGCGGGAGGCAATACATCTACCCAGTGGGCTGTCACACTCATGTAGTCCTGAGTCTGCCCTGCTCCACTTGTCCACATGTCCGTGGTTAAGTGGACATTGGGTACAATTGCATTTTTTAGGACACTGGTGAGTCTTTTTCTGACGTCCGTTGACATTCTCGGTATCGCCTGCCTAGAGAAGTGGAACCTAGATGGTATTTGGTAATGGGGGCACACTACCTCAAGAAATTGTCTAGTTCCCTGTGAACTAACGGCGGATACCGGACGCACGTCTAACACCAACATAGTTGTCAAGGCCTCAGTTATCCGCTTTGCAACAGGATGACTGCTGTGATATTTAATCTTCCTCGCAAAGGACTGTTGGACAGTCAATTGCTTACTGGAAGTAGTACAAGTGGTCTACCGACTTCCCCTCTGGAATGACGATCGACTCCCAGCAGCAACAACAGCAGCGCCAGCAGCAGTAGGCATTACACTCAAGGATGCATCGGAGGAATCCCAGGCAGGAGAGGACTCGTCAGACTTGCCAGTGACATGGCCTGCAGGACTATTGGCTTTCCTGGGTAAGGAGGAAATTGACACTGAGGGAGTTGGTGGTGTGGTTTGCGCGAGCTTGGTTACAAGAGGAAGGTATTTACTGGTCAGTGGACTGCTTCCGCTGTCGCACAAAGTTTTTGAACTTGTCACTGACTTATTATGAATGCGCTGCAGGTGACGTATAAGGGAGGATGTTCCGAGGTGGTTAACGTCCTTACCCCTACTTATTACAGCTTGACAAAGGCAACACGCGGCTTGACACCTGTTGTCCGCATTTCTGTTGAAATACTTCCACACTGAAGAGCTGATTTTTTTTGTATTTTCACCAGGCATGTCAATGGCCATATTCCTCCCACGGACAACAGGTGTCTCCCCGGGTGCCTGACTTAAACAAACCACCTCACCATCAGAATCCTCCTTGTCAATTTCCTCCCCAGCGCCAGCAACACCCATATCCTCATCCTGGTGTACTTCAACACTGACATCTTCAATTTCACTATCAGGAACTGGACTGCGGGTGCTCCTTTCAACACTTGCAGGGGGCGTGCAAATGATGGAAGGCGCAAGCTCTTCCCGTCCAGTGTTGGGAAGGTTAGGCATCGCAACCGACACAATTGGACTCTCCTTTGGGATTTGTGATTTCGAAGAACGCACAGTTCTTTGCTGTGCTTTTGCCGCAAGTCTTTTCTTTTTTCTAGCGAGAGGATGAGTGCTTCCATCCTCATGTGAAGCTGAACCACTAGCCATGAACATAGGCCAGGGCCTCAGCCGTTCCTTGCCACTCCGTGTCGTAAATGGCATATTGGCAAGTTTACGCTTCTTCTCAGACGCTTTTAATTTTGATTTTTGGGTAATTTTTTTACTGATCTTTTGTGTTTTGGATTTTACATGCTCTGTACTATGACATTGGGCATCGGCCTTGGCAGACGACGTTGATGGCATTTCATCGTCTCGGCCATGACTAGTGGCAGCAGCTTCAGCACGAGGTGGAAGTGGATCTTGATCTTTCCCTATTTTTTTAACCTCCACATTTTTGTTCTCCATATTTTGCGCACAACTAAAAGCCACCACAGGTATACAATGTAGATGGATGGATAGTATACTATTATTACTTATACTTCTGGACGACGAGTGACTGAAGACACAGAGGTAGGTACAGCCGTGGCCTACCGTAATGCTGCTTATATATATATAATATACTGTATAACGGACCTGGTGGACACTGTCAGCAGACTGCTAAACTAGTATGAAGAAAAAAAAAAAAACACCACAGGTATACAATGTAGATGGATGGATAGTATAGTATTACTTATACTTATGGACGACGAGTGACGACACAGAGGTAGGTACAGCCGTGGCCTACCGTACTGCTGCTTATATATATATATATATATATAATATACTGTATAACGGACCTGGTGGACACTGTCAGCAGACTGCTAAACTAGTATGAAGAAAGAAAAAAAAAACACCACAGGTATACAATGTAGATGGATGGATAGTATAGTATTACTTATACTTATGGACGACGAGTGCACTGACGACACAGAGGTAGGTACAGCCGTGGCCTACCGTACTGCTGCTTATATATATATATAATATACTGTATAACGGACCTGGTGGACACTGTCAGCAGACTGCTAAACTAGTATGAAGAAAGAAAAAAAAACACCACAGGTATACAATGTAGATGGATGGATAGTATAGTATTACTTATACTTATGGACGACGAGTGACGACACAGAGGTAGGTACAGCCGTGGCCTACCATACTGCTGCTTATATATATATAATATACTGTATAACGGACCTGGTGGACACTGTCAGCAGACTGCTAAACTAGTATGAAGAAAGAAAAAAAAAACACCACAGGTATACAATGTAGATGGATGGATAGTATAGTATTACTTATACTTATGGACGACGAGTGACGACACAGAGGTAGGTACAGCCGTGGCCTACCGTACTGCTGCTTATATATATATAATATACTGTATAACGGACCTGGTGGACACTGTCAGCAGACTGCTAAACTAGTATGAAGAAAGAAAATAAAAAAACACCACAGGTATACAATGTAGATGGATGGATAGTATAGTATTACTTATACTTATGGACGACGAGTGCACTGACGACACAGAGGTAGGTACAGCCGTGGCCTACCGTACTGCTGCTTATATATATATAATATACTGTATAACGGACCTGGTGGACACTGTCAGCAGACTGCTAAACTAGTATGAAGAAAGAAAAAAAAAACACCACAGGTATACAATGTAGATGGATGGATAGTATAGTATTACTTATACTTATGGACGACGAGTGCACTGACGACACAGAGGTAGGTACAGCCGTGGCCTACCGTACTGCTGCTTATATATATATAATATACTGTATAACGGACCTGGTGGACACTGTCAGCAGACTGCTAAACAAACTAGCATGAAGAAAGAAAAAAAAAACACCACAGTGTTTTTCAGGCAGGCAAACGTATACTGTACTGGTGGTCACGGTCAGCAAAACTGTGCACTGTACTCCTGCTATAACTGCTCCCCAGTCCCCACAATTAGGCAGTGTGAGCAGAGCAGTGCACTCAGCACAGATATATCATGCAGCAGTGCAGCACACTGAGTGAGCACAGCCACAGATATGGTGGAGCGTTTTTTTCAGGCAGAGAAACAAAGGATTAAAATCACTGGTGGTATAATCAAAACCCTGCACTGTACTCCCTAACAGCTGCTCCCCGTCCCCAATCCTCCCCACAATTATAACAATGTCACTCTTAGACTTAGTCTTTTCTATTACGGAGAGGACGCCAGCCACGTCCTCTCCCTATCAATCTCAATGCACGTGTGAAAATGGCGGCGACGCGCGGCTCCTTATATAGAATCCGAGTCTCGCGAGAATCTGACAGCGGGATGATGACGTTCGGGCGCGCTCGGGTTAACCGAGCAAGGCGGGAGGATCCGAGTCGCTCGGACCCGTGTAAAAAAAAGGTGAAGTTCGGGCGGGTTCGGATTCCGAGGAACCGAACCCGCTCATCACTACAAAATAGTAATAAGAATAAGAGTAATAATTGTAGTTATATAGCTATATGTAACATTATGTATGTAATATTAAGAATGGGTCAGTCAATAAAAATGTATTTAGAAACACATAATAAATATCTATTCAGCTTTATTTTTAAGGTCAAACATGTACAGTAGACAGTAGATGTGGCAATATGAAGCTTCTACAACCAAAAGAGACATAAACTAAACACTTGTATACATTTTGCTCTCTACAAAGGCTTGCAGGTCTTCAGTGCATCTGTTTTTGTCAGAGATAGGGCTATTCTTTATTTATTAAAGATATGCCCCCCCTCCCCCCACACACACACAATTTGTTCCTAAATAGCCCAAGATAGACCCAGTTATATCTATTCAAGCACAGGATTAAAATAATAGAGATATATATATTTTTTAATTCATACTGTTTTTAATGATTTATTTTTCATTGAAAATGGAACTGGAAGACCCAGTGACATTTTTTTTTTGTAACATTTGGGTAAAACAACGGTTTTTATTGCTACGATTGGCAGAGACTGGCTAAGAATAGTATTATGTTGAACTTTAATTTGTAGATAAAATAAAATAATGGTTTACAGTATAGCACAAAAAAAATCTAGGGGGATATGTAATGCCGCCCAAGTTCTGCCAATGTGCAGGATTCCGGCCGAACTCTGACATTTTTTTAAAGTGGCAATCATATAAAAGGCAAAACCATGCCTTGTATGTGATTGCCCCTTTCAAAAACTTCTGAGTTTGGCCAGAATCCAGCACATTGGCCGAATTCGGGTGGCATTACATCCCACCCCTAGAGTGTATAAGTGAAAGTAAGGGCCCCATACACTAGGACGATAATCCCCAATTTCATCCAATTTCGGGCATGCGGCCCAATATATATCGGATGAAATCAGGCATTTTGGAGGTGTTTCCGATCCGCGTTCCCGTGAGCATCGGATCGGATCCTCCAGATTGAATGTGATGCACATTCAATAATGTCTGACCCCGCAGGCATGGCTTGGATTGCCCAGGATCACCCAAGATACATCGTATGCAAAAATACAGCCTACAATGTATCTTGGGCGATCCTGCCCCCCGGGAGGCTGCCGGGGTGATCGCCTGCGACATGTCAGACGGACATGTCACGTAAGTGAATGGGGCCCTTAAGAGCTTTTCAATGGCAGAGGAGCAGAGACTTCTTCCCTACTCTCCCGCAGTACCTGGAAGCCCTCTTGCCCATTTACCCAATGAAAAGTCTTACTCAAGGCATACAATGCATGAAAAGAATATCAAAGGTATAAAATACATGTGTGCCTTTAATGTTTTTTCATATTCTGGGCCAAATTCTATTCTTTGCAGTCTGTACACAGAATTATTGACATTTAGAGCCAGGTTTCCTTCCTAAACTGAGCAGGCAGCCTATCAGAAATGGCATAATTATCTGACAATAATAAATAGTAAAGGCGCATAGGGGCATATTTATGACATTTCACTTTTTAAATGTAATTGTGATGCAATAATATTGATTAAAATATTGCATTGCTATATTCGATTTTATTGCAGGGATGTATCATAATAAAGGTGCCAGGACAGAGTTTGTGAGAATGCTCTGTCCTAGTGATCAGGCTTTTGCAAAAGTGAATGCCTTCACTTGAGGGGGCAGACTCAGCACATGCCCAGTAAAGCAGTGCAGAGTGTGGAGAAGGAGCATACAGCCCATGCATGATAGTACCCTAGCTGCATTCATAAAAAAATAAAAGCTTATAATAGAAAATAAATACAAGTAAACTTACCTGTATACAGGGATCTCTGATCAGTGGGATGCTTCAATAATCTGATCAGCTGATCTGTGCGGTCAGCTGAGGTATCCGCTGGGACTTTCACGGCACCTCTGCTGACCAAACAGATCAGGTGATTGGGTTACAACAGCAGCCCATCGATTAGAGATCTCTGGGTGCAGGTAAGCTTATTTCTGTTTATTTTCTATTATAAACATCTAATTACTTTCTTTTACATTTAAATATATATATTTTGTATCTAATTTTCTCCTGCTCTGCTGTGCTCCGGTGACTTCTGTGATGAATAATACAGGTAGGTGAGTTGCCGGCAGCTCACCACTGATGTCAGCTCATGAGTAAGGCCTAAGTGGTGTTTGTGAATTTTTTTTATAGATTTATTTATTAATGAACATTTATATAACATGTTACATTACCATATTCTGTTGTGCTTTACAGCTGGACTGTCTATAGTGGAATATGTTTTGTGATACTATCTGAGACATTTAAAGAAATAGGTGTAAAATAAAGACTTGGATTTTTTTACACAGGAGCATCAGATGTTTTCTTTCATGTACTAAACTACACTACAGAAGTGACCGTTTGGGTGCAGGAGTTCAAGGCAAATGTACAGACTTTATAGCACCATAATGTCCAATCTTATATGTCAACCGTGCATCACATAATTATTACCCTTTCCAAATGACTTTAATCTATGTGAAATAAGAAATCTAGGCTGATGCACCCTGCAGAAGCAGTAATGCAGGATCCAGCATCACTAGTAACGAGGAAAAATTATTTCTACATCTAAAATGAAGTTTGCATCAATAATCATTCCCATGGCAATAACAAAAATAGGATCACAGCCTGTCATTGTATCAAAGAAAAGAAAAGCGTAAAGCAAGACAACCACACTGCAGAATTGGATTTCCCTTTAATGATGAAGTAATATCAGGCCAGTTACTTCTGAGAAGCATTAACTTTCCTACAATGGCTAAACTGAAGAAACCTTAAAATATTCTAAAAATGAAAAACACTGCTTGACGCATGATAAAGTTCACATCGTCTATATTTTAATTGCTATTTAAAAAAAGGCATGTTATTCCACTACAGATTTAGGGTCTGGTATGGATTTTGATACCTATTGTATAGATGTGTCCACATACACTCTTGTCGCAGTCATGCCAAACAGCCCTTCTCGGTGCACCAGATCCTGTGTGACTCAACTTATTCTGTGCTTATTTTTCTTTTGATTGTGCGTCTTAGTCGCACAAATTAAACTACTGGATGTGACAAAACTAGAGAGGTGCGGCGGGCACTTTTTGTGTTTTATGTTTTGGTTTTGGTTCTGGATCCCCGCTCGTGTTTTGGATCTGGATTGGTTTTGCCAAAACCACCCTTTCGTGTTTTGGTTTTGGATCTGGATTATTTTTGAAAACAACAACATAAAAACAGCTAAAATCACAGAATTTGGAGGTAATATTGATCCTACGGTATTATTAACCTCAATAACATTAATTTCCACTCATTTCCAGTCTATTCTGAACACCTCACAATATTGTTTTTAGGCCAAAAGGTTGCACCGAGGTGGCTGTATGACTAAGCTAAGCGACACAAGTGTGCAGCACAAACACCTGGCCCATCTAGGAGTAGCACTGCAGTGTCAGACAGGATGGCAGATTTAAAAAATAGGCCCCAAACAGCACCTGATGCAAAGAAGAAAAAGAGGTGCAATGAGGTAGCTGGATGGCTAAGCTAAGCGACACAAGTGTGCGGCACAAACACCTGGCCCATCTAGGAGTGACACTGCAGTGTCAGACAGGATGGCACAATTCAAAATCTAGTCCACAAACAGCACATGATACAAAGAAGAAAAAGAGGTGCAAGATGGAATTGTCCTTGGGCCTTCCCACCCATCCTTATGTTGTATAAACAGGACATGCACACTTTAACAAACCAATCATTTCAGCGACAGGGTCTGCCACACGACTGTGGCTGAAATGAGTGGTTTGTTTGGGTCCCCACCAAAAAAGAAGCAATCAATCTCTCCTTGCGCAGACTGGCTCTACAGAGGCAAGATGTCGACCTCATCATCATCCTCCGATTCCTCACCCCTTTCAGAGTGTATATCCTCCTCATCACAGAGTATTAATTCATCCCCACTGGAATCCACCATCACAGGTCCCTGTGTATTTTCTGGAGGCAATTGCTGCTCAAGGTCTTACTGGAGGAATTTATAATTCATTTTGATGAACATCATCTTCTCCACATTTTGTGGAAGTAACCTCCTACGCCGATCGCTAACAAGGTTATCGGCTGCACTAAACACTCTTTCGGAGTACACACTGAATGGGGGGGGGGGGGGGGGGGCAACTTAGGTAAAATTAAGCCAGTTTGTGCATGGGCCTCCAAATTGCCTCTTTTTCCTGCCAGTATACATACGGACTATCTGACATGCCTACTTGGATGCTGTCACTCATATAATCCATAATTTTTTCAATGGTGACAGAATCATATGCAGGGACAGTAGACGACATGTCAGTAATCATTGGCAGGTCCTTCAGTCCGGACCAGATGTCAGCACTCTCTCCTGATTGCCCTGCATCACCGCCAGCGGGTGGGCTAGGAAATCTTATCCTTTTCCTCGCAGCCCCAGTGGTGGGAGAAAATGAAGGATGAGCTGTTGGCGGGTCACGATTCGCTTGACTTGACAATTGCCTCACCAGCAGAACATCTGCAGACTTGTGCCTGCTGGAAAGAGAGATACAACGTAGGCTTTAAACCTAGGATCGAGCACGGTGGCCAAAATGTAGTACTCTGATTTCAACAGATTGACCACCCATGAATCTTGGCAAAGCGAATGAAGGACTCCATCCACAAGTCCCACATACTTAGCGGAATTGCTCCGTCCTAGCTCCTCCTTCAATTTCTCCAGTTGCTTATGCAAAAACCTGATATGGGGAATGACCTGACTCAAGCTGGCAGTGTCTGAACTGACTTCACGTGTGGCAAGTTTGAAGGGTTGAAGAACCTTGCACAAGACGGAAATCATTCTCCACTGTGCTTGAGTCAGGTGCATTACATAGTAACATAGTAACATAGTATCTAAGGTTGAAAAAAAGACAATTGTCCATCAAGTTCAACCTATTTGTGGTCTCCTATGCAGGATTATTTGGTATAAAATTTTGACTGATGCTGATGTCCGCCGTTATGTTTTACCCCTCTTTTTTATAATAACTATAGTGCGTGACTATGCACCATAACCCTGGATATCCTTATCCATTAGGAATTTATCTAGCCCATTCTTAAAGGTGTTGACTGAGTCCGCCATTACAACTCCCTCAGGCAGGGAATTCCAAACACGTATCATCCTTACCGTAAAAAAGCCTTTACGCCGTTTTGTGCGGAATCTCCTCTCCTCTAACCTGAGCGAGTGTCCATAAGTTCTCTGTGTTGATCTAACCAAAACAGGTCCTGCGCAAGATCTGTGTATTGTCCCCTTATTTATTTGTAGATGTTGATCATGTCCCCTCTTAGTCTCTTTTCCATTGTAAACATGCCTAGTCTTGCAAGCCTTTCCTCGTATTCCAGCATCTCCATACCCTTCATTAGTTTGGTCGCCCGCCTCTGAATTTTTTCTAGCTCCAGGATATCCTTTTTGTAGTATGGTGCCCAGAATTGTACACAGTATTCAAGGTGTGGCCTCACTAGTGATTTATATAATGGGAGTATAACACTCTCGTCCCTAGCATCAATTCTCCATTTTATGCATGCTAATATCTTATTAGCCTTCTTTGCTGCAGTCCTACTTTGGGTACTACTGCTTAGTTTGCTATCTATGAGGCCACCTAAGTCCTTTTCCAGTACGGAATCCCCTAATTTTACCCCATTTAGTATGTAGGTGTTATTTCTGTTCTTGTTACCACAGTGCATTACCTTACACTTGTCTGTATTGAAGCGCATTCTCCAATTTCGCTGCCCAAGCTTCTAATTAACTAAGTCATTCTGTAGCGACTCAGCATCCCCCTCCGCATTTATAACTTTACACAATTTGGTATCATCTGCAAAAATTGACACCATGCTCTCTAGACCTTCTGTTAAGTCATTAATGAAAATATTGAACAATAGCGGTCCTAATACTGAGCCTTGTGGCACACCACTTAGCACTTCAGTCCAATTTGAAAAAGATCCATTAACCACAATGCGCTGCTCCCTATTATCTAACCAATTTTTGATCCAAGTGCATATTGTGCTTCCTAGCCCTATTTCTTGTAGCTTGTAGATTAGTCTCATGTGCGGTACAGTGTCTAAAGCTTAGGCAAAGTCTAAAAAGACTACATCCACCTCTTTACCCTGATCTAGGTTTGCGCTTACTGTTTCATAAAAGCCAAGTAAGTTGGTTTGACAGGATCTGTCCTTTATAAACCCATGTTGATTCCTTTTAATGACCTTATTAACTTCAAGGAACTTCTGAATACTATCTCTTAGAATACCTTCCAATACTTTCCCCACTATAGATGTAAGACTAACTGGTCTATTATTACCTGGTTCAGCTTTACTTCCCTTTTTGAATATAGGCACTACTTCCACTATACGCCAGTCTTTGGGAACCATACCTGATATTACTGAATTTAAAGATCAAAAATAGCAGTTTTGCAAGTTCAGAGTGAAGCTCCATTAGAATCCTTGGGTGAATACCATCGGGACCCGGTGACTTATTAATCTTCAAATGTTTTAATCGGTTACAGACTACTTCCTCGCTTAAATAAGTGCCTATAAGTGGAATATTCTCATTATTGAGATTATGTGTTAGTCCCTGAATTGGGTCCTCTGTAGTAAATACTGTTGCAAAAAAACTCATTTAGTGTGTCCGCTATGTCATTATCATTTTTGCTTAAGACTCCCAACTTGTCTTTTAAAGGGCCTATACTCTCCTTCTTTAATCTCATGCTATTAATGTATTTAAAGAATTTCTTGGGATTCGCTTTGCTTTCCTTTGCTACTAGTTTTTCAGTTTCTACTTTAGCCGCTCTTATTTCCTTTTTGCATATTTTGTTACAGTCCTTTTAGTGCTGAAATGACTCCGCTCCCCCGTCAGATTTGTATTTTTTAAATGCTCGTCTTTTCTTGCCCATAAGTTCCTTTATCTTTTTGTTAAGCCACATCGGTTTATGATTTTTATTCCTTTTTTTGCTGCTCGTAGGAATAAATTTGAGAGTATTTTTAGCTAGCAGGAATTTTAGTACATCCCATTTCTCCGTAGTATTTTTTCCTAGAAACAAAACTTCCCATTCAATATCCCTGAAAAATACCCTCATCTTTTAAAAATTCGCTTTGCTAAAGTTTAGAGTCCTAGTTGATCCAGTATAGGACTGTTTATGAAAACTGATATTGAATGTGACCATATTGTGGTCGCTGTTTCCTATTGGTTCCCCTACTATAATACCTGATACCAAATCCCCATTGTTTGTTAATACCAGGTCTAAGATTGCATTGTACCTGGTAGGTTCCTCAATTAGTTGAACTAAGTAGTTATCATTTAGTGTGTTTAAAAACATATTGCCCCTAGCAGTGTCACATGAATCGTTTTTCCAGTTTATCTCTGGATAGTTAAAATCTCCCATCACTACTATGTCACCTACTCCTGCTGCTCTTTCAATTTGCTTTAGTAACTATTCCTCATCAGAAACGTTAATACCAGGAGGCCTATAGCATACACCCAATACCAACTTTTTAATTCCTTTATCCCCGCATGCAATTTCTACCCATAACGTCTCGACAGTGTCTACAGTCCCCTCCTGAATATCTTCCCGTATATCAGGTTTTAAAAACGGCTTTACGTAAAGACACACCCCTCCCCCTCCTTTGCCTAAATCGTAGGTGGATGTATAAGTTGAATGGCCTTTTGCTGCTCCTCCATCCTCTGATGCAAATAGAGTGTTGAATTCTACCTCGTTACCACCTCTTGCATCAGGTGATGGCAGGGCAGGTTCAGGAGTGTTTGCTGGTGCTCCAGTCTTCGGCACACAGTGGCTGAATGCCGAAAGTGGCCCGCAATTTTTTGGGCCACAGAAAGCATCTCCTGAACGCCCCTGTCACTTAAAAAAAAATTCTGCACCACCAAATTAATTGTATGTGCAAAACATGGGATGTGCTGGAATTTGCCCAGATGTAATGCACGTACAATATTGGTGGCATTGTCCAATATCACAAATCCCCAGGAGAGTCTAAGTGGGGTAAGCCATTGTGCAATGATGTCCCTCAGTTTCCGTAAGAGGTTGTCAGCGGTGTGCCTCTTATGGAAACCGGTGATACACAGCATAGCCTGCCTAGGAACGAGTTGGCATTTGCGAGATGCTGCTACTGGTGCCACTGCTGTTGCTGCTGCAGGAGGCAATACATCTACCCAGTGGGCTGTCACAGTCATATAGTCCTTAGTCTGCCCTGTTCCACTTGTCCACATGTTCGTGGTTAAGTGGACAGTGGGTACACTTTTTAGGACACTGAGGACACTTTTTCTGAAGTCTCTGTACATTCTCAGTATTGCCTGCCTAGTGAAGTGGAATCTAGATGGGATTTGGTACCGGGGACACACTACCTCCATCAATTCTCTAAGTCCCTCTGAACTAATGGCAGATACCAGATGCACGTCTAACACCAACATAGCTGTCAAGGCCTCAGTTATCCACTTTTCAACAGGATGACTGCTGTGATATTTCATCTTCCTCGCAAAGGACTGTTGGACAGTCAGTTGCTTACTTGAAGTAGTACAAGTGGTCATCCGACTTCCTGACAATGCTAAATTCCTTTGTCGTATAAACAACCCTTATGAAGCTAAGAACACTGTACGCTGTTTACTTAAGAAATACCGTAATGATACGCTATTTGCGTAACGATCGCTCAGCCGTAGGCGAGACGCTCAAGCGTCACGTTCGCTCACGGCCCAGTGATCACAGGACACGTTATTGGTTATGTCTAGGGGAAAGATTCGCTGTAACGTAGCGTACGCTAGAGACCACGAGGAGGTCACCAGCGATGCAGACGCTCACAACACTATACCTTTATGTTAAACCTTATACCGATGAAACACACAGAATACCTTAATGTGAGTACAGGGTGTAAATGCAACCTTGTGTAACCTGACTACCTACAAAGCTGATTGAGCGTCACCGACGCTCAAGTGAACACTTAACACTATAGTAAATACACTGATACTGGTTTAGGTTTCCAAAGCCTATTAACTGTATTATATCTAATATACTTGTAAAAGGGGATAACAGTACATATGATACGCTACAATATAACAGAGACCTCCTAACCACAGAACTAAACAATAAATACAATAAGACAATACTACGCTGACCTAAATGAAATACAATACAATACTATAATACTATAAGGTATTTAAGAAAAAAGAGGAGAGAGAGAGATAGAGAGAGAGAGAGAGAGAGATTGGCTCGCAGAAAGACAATGATTATGGAGAGAACTTACGCACAAAGGGTATGATCGCCAGCGCCTCGATATCCAGCTCCCGATTATCAGCAGATAACCGTTGATGAGAGAGTGAGAGCTGGATGTGGTCGGCCTGCCTATTTATGCCCCACACACAATGTAATCTCCTGGTCCTACAATCCCATTGTCCATTGGCCGAAGGAATTCGGCCCTGTATCATAACAAAAGGTCATAGGGTGATTCATACAGGTGGGCTGTGATGATTTCCAACAGCTCAGGTGGGTGGGAAACTGGGTTTCCCGCCGCATACCTGAGTATGTGTAAATCATAGAAATGGACATAAACTTCTTATGTCCATAACTATTCGCACGAGCGATTAATACGCTCCAAACCAACACCGGAATATTGCTAATTAAATACTCTTCCGATGGGTACCAAACACTGCAGTATGATTCCTGTTAGACCCTTCGTACGATGCAAAGAGGGACTCCTCAGCTCTGGGACATTGTACTTTAACCAAACTTACAGAATCTATCAAAGGGACCATGATCTATAAACTACATTAATTGTGAACATTTGTAACGAATGAGTCGCACGCTACGATCACATAAACTCTACCGTAAATGCGCATACTGCGCGTGCGAGTGCACGCTATTGCGGGTATGCGCTTCCACGGGAGAGCGTACGCATGCGCAGCACGGACCAGTGTGCGGTGCAAATATGGCAGTGTGCATTAAGACATTTTTCTGACTTTGACAGTCCACCCTTTGGCAGTCAATAATAACTGCCACAAAACATTTAAGGAGAAAAATGTAAGTCAGGGGTTAATTGATTTCCATGGTTGGGTAGGGGAGGAGAGAGGAGAAGGTGTGAAGAGGGTATGACCTAGTGAGAAAGCAGAAGCATGTGTGTATGAGTCCATGTTTGGAGGGTCATGTATCATCGTGCCGTACGTGTGGTAAATCAAGCTTCGAGGTATTGCGAAGTATACATTTGAATTCCTTCTTATCCTGTGGTACAGGTCTGTGGATGGGCTGTCAAACTTTACCGAGCTCATTTCGGCTGTAGTTGTAACAAAATGGGGATGCACATTTTAGTTGATGATACATGAATGGGGGAGGTATGTGGTTGCTGATATCTGTGCCTGAATTCCCTATCGTCTATGTGTGTCATTACCTGAGGGTTGTAGAGATGAAGATAAAGAACACTTATGGAAAATGCAATGGTATTCTATGTCAGGGAAATGTACATTCGTCGATTGAGGTCTTGATTGGTGTCGGTTGATTGGAGTCTTCTTCTTTGTGCTTTTGCTCATAAATCGTGAGTAAAGCAAACAACGTCCATGGATTTACAAAAATGTTGGGCTAGCGTGATTTTAAAGTTCCTAGGGAAACTGGGGTACCCATGGCATTGTCCATCAAAATCTTGTATATCAGGTCGTCTGCTCTTCTTCTTTCCATCTTTCCGTTGTCGGCCCCTTGGCTCATCAAATCCTTCGTCTACGTGGGTCTTTGTACCTCGGAGGAAAACATAGAAATGGGTGAAAGACGGACCGTATACTCATTACATCATTACGTCATGGTTTCTAGCATTGGGTCATAAATCAAATCCAGGTTAATTACAGTTTCCTCACTCCTTAAGCTCATCACTTTCGTACTTTGCTTGCACCTCATCAAAGCCTGCCCGCATCTAAATATCAATCCAAACGATATAACGACACCCAAAATACACAGTAGAAACTTTCCAACATCCATTATGACTCCTTGAGCCCAGTCTCCTAAACCGGAGAACCAATTTCGCGGGTTCAACCATGACACCCAACCAGTCAGCTCATTACCTACAGCAGCAAGGGTGAGATTGTGTTTTCGACGAAATTCCCACTTTAGTTGGAGAATATCGTCCATCTTTTGGTCTATGACCTCTACCGGATCCTCGGTGCTATTGGTGATATACGTGCAACACTTTATGCCGTACTGTGTTGCCAATGTAACACAATATCCGCCTGTTACTGCTGTAAGATAATTAAGAACCATCCTATGCTGAACTAGTTCTGTTTTGTAAGCTTGAAGTTCTCTTCCAGTGTATCTAAACGTGTCATCATACATTTCAGTGATATTATCTAACAAATTGGCGAGTGCGGAAATGTATCTATAGTTCATCACTCCTCGAGCGGTACGAGTGAAATCTAACGCTACCAGAACCTGAATCCCGGTGGATTCATGGATAAGATCAGAGGCCGGATGCTCTAACCTTTCTGACAGTTGTCTTTTAACTCGGTGTTCGTAATGAGTGTGAGTATAAGGAGCTTGGGCACCACGGTGTATGTCCTTCATTTTGTCATGTGTTACAGTCATCACTTCAGGCAATACTTTTCCAACATAACACAATCCTTCAGAGTTTGGGGCAAGCCACTTGTACGCCTTTCTCCCGCATATGAAATATGCATCATCGGGGAGAACATATGGGACGGAGAAGGACATGACCATGTTACAAACCTTCCAGGTGAAATCTCCTGACCCTAATTCTTCCATCTGCCTAATGCACGTATCGGTTTGTACGATATGTGCACAGTATCCTGGTGATACCTCTCCAACTTTAGTAATCCTATTTCCTAAGGTATATCGATACCGGAAAGATTTTCCTCTACTGGCTATGTGGCGTACGAGCTCTGTATCTGTAGGCATTCTATCTGCTCTGTGTGAAAAGGTCATGGTAAGGTTGCTCCATGACACTTCCCAATTTCCCGGTTTTCTGGGATTGGAGATGTTAAAACATATGAGGGACCTATCCACATGGTATTGGTGGAGCTTCAAACTAGGAGGGCTGGAGATGTTAAACCTCCGGTCCACCGGTCTCCCACCACTTAGCTCAAGTACCTCCCCTAACGTTAAAGGAAATGGTACTAGCCCTGATTTGCTGTGACCCTGAGGTACTTGAGAGCATACCCAACAATCTGTTTGGTTTAACACGTTACCCACTAAGGAGTGATAGTCACTCAATGGATGCCGGTCTATATGGATATTAAAACTAGATTGGCATTTCTTTATGCATCCATCTTCAACCAGATTATCACAGAGCCTACAGATACAATTTTCCTCAGCTAACAATCCATCACAATTTCTTCTATCGGATCGTTTTCTGATACTCGCCTTTGCTTGTTGGATTGGTTGATCTTGGAAAACTACGCCTCCATCATCATAATCGGAACCCATTCCAGAACCTCTCTCGACCTCTATGGTACTCTCGCCGGAATAGACTGCTCTGGTCAACATCATGGTCAACATCAAAATCCGGATCACAGTCTCTTTGGGCAAGTCCATCTTTGAGGAGGAAATGGAGAAGATTGAGAAGGGGGAAACAGAAATTTTAAGGGAGAGGGGATGGGAAGTGGAGAAAAACAATAAAAGGGAGAGGGGAGTCGACAGCTGCTTCCGGTCTTCAAGGCTCAGGTGCCGCCTCAGTCCTCCTGGAACAGACACTCCAGTGATACAACCTCTACCGTCTGTTCCTTATCACGGGACTTCTCTGGATCAGCAACCTTCTTGCAGTGGGATGAATGGACCCAAGTCTCTCTCTCAGCAACCTTCAATGCTGTGGTGCTAGTCAATAAGACCTGGTATGGTCCTTCCCATCTATCAATAAGACAACCTGAGCGTAGAAAATTTCGTATCATTACATAATCCCCAGGTTCAATGTCATGACAATTACTATCTGGTAAATCAGGAATCACCAACTTCAGATTATCATTTTGATTCCTCAGCTGCTTACTCATATTAATCAAGTACTTTACAGTTACTTCATTGTTACATTTCAAATCATCCTGAGGGTTAATCATGACATGCGGTTGTCGACCAAACAAGATTTCAAAAGGGGACAGATTAAGAGGGGACCTGGGAGTGGTTCTGATGCTATACAAAACAATGGGTAAAGCTTCTGGCCACGTCAATCCTGTCTCTGCCATTACTTTACTCAATTTATTTTTAATAGTGCTGTTCACTCTTTCGACCTTCGCACTCGCCTGTGGACGGTACGGAGTGTGCAGCTTGCTATCAATTCCCATCAACTTACACATTCCTTGGAAGACATCACCTGTAAAATGGGTACCCCTATCGCTTTCAATGATTCTAGGGATACCATATCTACATACAAATTCCTGCACAATTTTCTTAGCTGTAAACATAGCGGTATTTGTAGCTGCTGGAAAAGCTTCGACCCAATTTGAGAAAACATCTATACAGACAAGTACATACTTTAAATTTCTACATGGGGGCAATTGAATGAAGTCAATTTGTATTACTTGGAAAGGGCCGCCGGCAGGTGGGATATGGGATGGTTCTGTAGGTATTGCCTTTCCAATATTCTTTCTCAGACAGGTAAGGCATGACATTGCTCTTTTACTAGCATGAGAGGAGAATCCTGGGGCGCACCAGTATGCTCTTACCAATTTGCACATCCCCTCCTTGCCTAGATGAGTCAGCCCGTGAGCTGCTTCAGCCAGACACGGAAGGTATGCCCTGGGGGCCACTGGTTTACCATGTCCATCCGTCCAGAGCCCTGAGGACTCCTGGCCATATCCCTTTGCCTTCCAGACTGCTCTCTCCTGAGTGGAACACAAATTCTGCATTTCACACAACTTTCGTGTGTTGATGGTATTAAATACCATCAGTTGTGTGGTGTCTGTCCGTATGGGGGTAGCAGCTGCAAGCTTTGCAGCTTCGTCTGCTCGGCTGTTACCAAGGGATACTGGGTCTTGACTATATGTATGTGCTTTACATTTGATAACAGCCACTCTGTCGGGTTCCTGTATCGCTGTTAGAAGCCTTTTTATGTGAGCTGCATGCGCTATCGGTGTACCAGCTGCCGTCATGAAATTTCTGAGACGCCATAGCGCTCCGAAATCATGGACTACCCCGAACGCGTATCTAGAATCGGTGTAGATATTGGCTGACTTTCCCTTAGCCAATTCACATGCTCTGGTTAGGGCGACCAGTTCAGCAACCTGGGCTGAGTGAGGTGGGCCTAGTGGTTCCGCTTCTATGGTGTCTTGGTCATCTACGACTGCGTATCCAGTACACAAGTCTCCCGAGTCTGACTGTCTGTGACAACTACCGTCCGTGTAGAACGTGAGTTCTGCATCTTCTAGTGGATTGTCACTGATGTCAGGCCTTGCGGTAAAATTTTGGGTCAAATATTCCATACAATCATGTGTATCTTCCTTTGCATTAAATCCTCCTTCCCCCTCACTCTCACCTCCCACCCTTTGTGCCTGTCCAGGCACACCTGGGAGAAATGTTGCAGGGTTTAATGCACTGCATCTCCTTATGGTGATGTTTACGGGGGCCATTAATGCCAATTCCCATCTCGTAAACCTTGCTGATGAGACGTGTCTGGTTTGGGCAGAATTCAATAAGGCAGATACCGCATGCGGTGTATGGATTGTGAGGTTGTGGCCTAGCACGACATCTTCGCTTTTTGTCACTAGCAATGCTATCGCTGCAACGCTACGCAAGCATGTGGGGAGGGACCGCGCTACCGTGTCTAGCTGGGCGCTGTAGTATGCAATTGGCCTGCTGGCATCACCGTGTTTTTGTGTTAGTACACCTGCTGCGCACCCAGCACTTTCTGTTCCGTATAGTTCAAAGGGTTTCCCATAGTCTGGCATACCTAGTGCTGGTGCCTGCGTTAGGCACTGTTTGAGTCTCTCAAATGCTGTTTCGGATTCGTCTGTATGCGAAATCCGATCAGGTTTGTTTGAGGAGACCATTTCCTGCAAAGGTAGCGCCAATATGGAAAACCCTGGGATCCAATTACGGCAATACCCACACATTCCTAAAAACGTCCGGATCTGTTGCTGGGTTTGTGGCAGTGTCATGTCTCTAATGGCTTGGATTCTATCAGCGGTCAGGTGTCTCAGTCCTTGTGTTAGACAGTGTCCCAAGTATTTTACCTTAGCTTGGCATAATTGCAACTTGTCTTTGGAGACCTTGTGACCTGTGTCTGAAAGATGAAACAGGAGCTGTTTCGTATCCTTCAGGGATGCCTCCAATGAATCAGAACACAGTAGTAGATCATCCACGTACTGTATCAACACTGATCCACTTTCCGGTTGGAAAGACTGTAAACAATCATGCAAAGCCTGAGAAAATATACTTGGACTATCTATGAAACCTTGGGGTAACCGAGTCCACGTGTATTGGACTCCTCTGTATGTGAATGCAAACAAATATTGGCTGTCAGGGTGCAGAGGTACCGAAAAGAAAGCGGAGCAGAGGTCAATAACAGTGAAAAATTTGGCAGTGGGAGGAATTTGCATTAGGATGACAGCTGGATTAGGCACTACGGGGAACTGACTCTCAACTATTTTGTTAATCCCCCTTAGATCCTGCACTAGCCTGTAACCCCTCCCCCCACTCTTTTTAACAGGGAAGATGGGACTATTTGCTGTGCTGGACGTTCTTACTAGAATGCCCTGTTGTAGCAAGCGCTCTATTACGGGAAAAACTCCTAACTCCACCTCTGGCTTCAGAGGATACTGTGGGATTTTTGGAGCTATCCTACCTTCTTTTACTTGTACAACTACTGGAGCTACGTTTGCCATTAATCCAGTGTCCTGTCCATCTTTTGTCCAAAGCGACTCTGGTATCTGAGATGTCATCTCTTCTACTTGGGATGGATTCCTATTTGTCATAATGGAATGTGACATTAATTTTGATGGGGAGTCTAACATGTCTCGTACTTCCTGAGCGTGATTCTCAGGGATGTCCAAGAATACACCTTCAGGAGTACAATAAATGACGCAACCCATTTTACATAGTAGGTCTCTTCCCAGGAGATTAGTTGGTGCAGATGCAGCCAGCAAAAAGGAATGCTTGGTATGCAAAGGCCCTATTGTAATCTCGGCTGGTTTGCTAACAGGGTAGTGCTGGACTACTCCTGTTACTCCCATGGCTGGAATTGTCCTACCAGTGGTTCTCATGCCCACTGTCGAATTGATCACTGACTTGGCCGCCCCTGTGTCTACAAGAAAGTTTAAAGTTTTACCGGCTACATTGATTGCAATCTCTGGTTCGCTTCCAAGACTAGCAATCAATTTAACTGGCTGCAGATTACAGGTATGGCCACACCCCTATTGGGTATGCTGACCTCCCTGAATCCCGCTGGCAGCAACTACTTGTGAGGGAGTTAGCTGGGAACTACCAGAGGCATGCCAGTCTCTGTTTGGGGGATATCTTTTTGTTTCCCCTGTATGTGGCTCAAAACTCCGCCTCTGTGGACCCTGCTCCCAATGTCGTGTGTTGTGTTGTTGTCTAGGGGGTTGAAAAGATCTTTGTACATTTCTTACTCTACAGTCTCGTGCAAAGTGTCCCGGTTTGTTACAAGAAAAACATGTTATTACACTTGCCTTACCCACAGGATTCGGTGGTACATACGCAGGCTGCCTTGTGGTCAGCGCCTGTATACTTACGGACATCAACTTATCACTTTGCGACTCCCTGTGCCTAGTGATATTTCTGTCGTGATCAATAGCAGCCTCTCTCAAGGTGGACACTGACAGACCTCGCCAACATGGCTGCGTGGTCTGTACCCTAGCTTTTAATGTTTCTTTCAAACCATCCATCAGTACAGATACTGCTACTTCTCGATGGTTTGGGTTGGTCTTAATGTCTTCTATACCAGTGTACTTTGCCATTTCTAATAGTGCCCGGTGAAAATATTCTGTTGCCGTTTCGGACTCCTTTTGCTTAATGGAAAATATTTTATTCCATTTAACAACGGCAGGGAAATACTCTTTTAGCTGTAAATTTATCCTTTTTACATTATCCTTGTTGTACACGTCTGTAAGCGGTACATCTTTATCCAATGCACAATCAGCTAAAAACTGAGTTGCATCAACATTGGAAGGTAAACAAGCTCTTAGCAGTATCTGCCAATCCTTGTTGTTGGGTTCTACCGTGTTACCTAAATCCCTGATGTATTTTTGGCTAGCAACTAAATCCTTCCTGGGGTCAGGAAATTCGGACACTATTGTTCTTAATTCCATTCTGGAAAATGGAGTGTACATGGCAATGTTCCTTATGGGAGTGGCTCCAGACACATCTGTTTTTCCATTGGGGACTGCTATTACCCTTACAGGAGCAATTCTAACAGCCTCTTCCTGTGTAGATTCTACAGCTTGTTGTGGTACAATTGTTTCAGTGTAGTGCATGGTGCCGTACTTACCCGTTGACACGACCTCACCTATCCCTCCGCTAGGGGCTTTCACTAATCTCGTGGGTGTCGCTGTGCCTACTGTGGTCTCTGCTATGGTGGCTGCAAGAGAGAGAGCTGAAATTGTTGCTGAATCGTCTTCTTGATCACACTCCTGAGGAAGGTTCAAAACAGGGTACATCTTGCACGGGTTAATACTTGCATGAGTTATTTGGTCAACATCATTAACATTTACAGTGTTACTAAGAGTTTGTGTTTTACAACCCAGTGCGTTTCTCTCCGCAATCAACTTCTCTCCTGCAATGTATGGTGGAGGAGGAGCTGTGGCAATCAACTTCCTGACTGCCCCAGATCCCGCCGCCAGAGCCAAACCTCTCTGTATCTCACCTTCCTGGTGCCATAACTGTAAATAATCATGATGCTGAATTCGTCTCTTTGCTGATTTTACGAGACATATCCTCCTCCTTAAATTTTGTAACACTTCTGGACTGAAGCTACCTATTCTTGGGAATTTGTCCCTGTCTTGTACAGTCATTCTCTCCCATTCATCACATAAAGATTCGGTGTGAATTCCATATTTTTCACACATTACATATCGTGCCGACCCAACTGGTCGGTTCACAGAATCAACCTGAACCAGGGTTGATCGCCCCCTACCTGAGCAACTGGCCCCCATAGTCTGCAGGTGTTGCTTAGTCCTCCTTGGATCTCTGTATCAAGGTTTTCAGCAAGCCTTTTCAGACAACCAAATTACTCCACAGTAGGCCGGCGGTGGCGGTTTACCGAGTACCCCACTCACTCGCCCACCTCGACCAATACGACCTGATCACACCGACGTGGTGCTGGCGTACTCGATACAGGGCCCCTATGGAACCTTCAGTTTACTGGAACATATGAGGGTTACCCGCAGGACACTTACTCTTTCCAGTAAAGGTGGGGTTGTTAGATAGTTCCTGAGTGACCAGCGAACTTCCCTTCCAAAAATAAAAAATTACACAAATCACGTCAGAATGTACAAATAGCGTTTGTGACCACTTTACTCTAATGGTATTAGGTCAGATCACTAACTACTGCACACAATTACGTGCGGTCCAATCGTTCAGTACACGAGCACTACTTGTCATGTACTGAAAGACCAATGGAATCGATGTTTCCGGCCGCGATTCCTTCAGCAAGAGCTTGTATGGCCTATATGGGTTCTGCACCAACACCCCAGGCGTTGTGCCACTGGACTTTTATAGCGGACCTTTTACCTTACGACCTCCTGGTCTTGTTACCTTATGACCTCCTGGTCTTGTTTACCTTATGGTCCGCTATACTCTAATGCTCAAATATTATTTAACCAGGGATGCCTCCCTGGCCACCGTATATGTCACTTACACGTATGTCCCTTGACGAGTACCCGGCTTTCCTTTTGGTTCCACCTTAAAGTTATATAAACTTTTGTATACAAAACACACTCACTCAACACATGTACACTTTGTTTCTATATCTATTTCTGCGCAGAAATTGTCTTCAGGCCAAGAGTGTTACCAATTAGGAGCAGGATCTGTTAAACTAAATTTCAGATTTTTCCAAAAATAGATTTGCGTTATTTTCCGCTTCGCGTTAATTATCGCCTTGCGCTAATTATCGCTTTGCGCTAATTCAACTTTTTCGTGACTTGAGCTACGTGAGCGTAACCGGACGCTACGTTGCGTAATGAACGCTGCGTGCGTCTGCCTTTGGATTGCGTACGCTAGTCTTTGTTAGCGACACGTGTACGCAATGCAAAGGATCCACCGTAACATAATATATTTATTTATCAATGTAAATGATCCCTGATCATCTACCGCAATCCACACTGACTGCCTTGTATCTCAGACAAACCGTGTGTTTGTTCTATACTTTAACTATTACCTTTACTATGAAATAACAGCAAATCTCTTTTTAGCACTTTCTATCAACTATAAAAATTGGCAAACAGGAATAGTGATATACGAAAATGAAACAGAAATGCAGATATATGCGTGCGTACGCAAGACAAAAGAAAAATAAACAGTTTTTAAAAAAAAAAAAACACAAGCGTTTTGTTCTTACTTCCGGTTACCGGGTTCCTTCAGCACTCTTTATCTAAGCGAAGCAGACGCTTATCCCGTCAGCAACTGCGAGACAACCTCCCACCCTTTTGCTGGGGGATAATGTCTGCTGATCTACCTAGTGCAGATGTGAAAAGGACCGGACGAGCCCGCAATTGACAATGCTAAATTCCTTTGTCGTATAAACAACCCTTATGAAGCTAAGAACACTGTACGCTGTTTACTTAAGAAATACCGTAATGATACGCTATTTGCGTAACGATCGCTCAGCCGTAGGCGAGACGCTCAAGCGTCACGTTCGCTCACGGCCCAGTGATCACAGGACACGTTATTGGTTATGTCTAGGGGAAAGATTCGCTGTAACGTAGCGTACGCTAGAGACCACGAGGAGGTCACCAGCGATGCAGACGCTCACAACACTATACCTTTATGTTAAACCTTATACCGATGAAACACACAGAATACCTTAATGTGAGTACAGGGTGTAAATGCAACCTTGTGTAACCTGACTACCTACAAAGCTGATTGAGCGTCACCGACGCTCAAGTGAACACTTAACACTATAGTAAATACACTGATACTGGTTTAGGTTTCCAAAGCCTATTAACTGTATTATATCTAATATACTTGTAAAAGGGGATAACAGTACATATGATACGCTACAATATAACAGAGACCTCCTAACCACAGAACTAAACAATAAATACAATAAGACAATACTACGCTGACCTAAATGAAATACAATACAATACTATAATACTATAAGGTATTTAAGAAAAAAGAGGAGAGAGAGAGATAGAGAGAGAGAGAGAGAGAGATTGGCTCGCAGAAAGACAATGATTATGGAGAGAACTTACGCACAAAGGGTATGATCGCCAGCGCCTCGATATCCAGCTCCCGATTATCAGCAGATAACCGTTGATGAGAGAGTGAGAGCTGGATGTGGTCGGCCTGCCTATTTATGCCCCACACACAATGTAATCTCCTGGTCCTACAATCCCATTGTCCATTGGCCGAAGGAATTCGGCCCTGTATCATAACAAAAGGTCATAGGGTGATTCATACAGGTGGGCTGTGATGATTTCCAACAGCTCAGGTGGGTGGGAAACTGGGTTTCCCGCCGCATACCTGAGTATGTGTAAATCATAGAAATGGACATAAACTTCTTATGTCCATAACTATTCGCACGAGCGATTAATACGCTCCAAACCAACACCGGAATATTGCTAATTAAATACTCTTCCGATGGGTACCAAACACTGCAGTATGATTCCTGTTAGACCCTTCGTACGATGCAAAGAGGGACTCCTCAGCTCTGGGACATTGTACTTTAACCAAACTTACAGAATCTATCAAAGGGACCATGATCTATAAACTACATTAATTGTGAACATTTGTAACGAATGAGTCGCACGCTACGATCACATAAACTCTACCGTAAATGCGCATACTGCGCGTGCGAGTGCACGCTATTGCGGGTATGCGCTTCCACGGGAGAGCGTACGCATGCGCAGCACGGACCAGTGTGCGGTGCAAATATGGCAGTGTGCATTAAGACATTTTTCTGACTTTGACATTCCCCTCTGGGATGACGATCAACTCCCAGCAGCAACAACAGCAGCGGCAGCAGCAGCAGTAGGTATACCACTCAAGGATCCTCCAGAGGAATCCCAGTTAGGAGAGGACTCCTCAGTCTTGTCAGTGACATGGCCTGCAGGACTACTGACGTTCCTGACTGAGGAGGAAGTTGACGTTGAGGGAGTAGGTGGTGTGGCTTGCAGGAGCTTGGATACAAGAGGAAGAAGGGATTTAGCTGTCAGTGGACTGCTTACGCTCTTACCCAAAGTTTCTGAAATTGAAAATGACTTCTGATGAATGCACAGCAGGTGATGTATAAGGGAAGATATTCCTAAGTAGTTAACGTCCTTACCCCTTCTTATTACAGATTGACAAAGGCAACACATGACTTGACAACTGTTGTCCGGATTTGTGGAGAAATAATTCCACACTGAAGAGGTGGCTTTTTTGGTATTTTGCACAGGCATCAGAATGAGCTTCTTCATCCCACGGACAACAACTGTCTCCCCCAGTGCCTGTTTTAAACAAACCACATCACCATCAGAATTCTCCTCCTCGTCAACTTCCTCCTCAGCGCCAGCAACACTTATATCCTGATCCTGGTGTGTTTCAACAGTGACATCTTCAATTTGAATATCAGAAAATGGACTGTGGGTGCTCCTTCCAGCACTTGCAGAGGGCGTGCAAATGGTGGAAGGAGCCACCTCTTCCCGTCCAGTGTTGGGAAGGTCAGGCATCGCAACCGTCAACATACTTGGGCTCTACTTGGGGATTTGTGATATCATCTTAGAACGCAAAGTTCTTTGCTGTGCTTTTGCCATCTTAAATCTTATTATTTTTTTAGTGGGAGGATGAGGGCTTCCATCATCATGTGAAGCTGAACCACTAGTCATGAACATAGACCAGGGCCTTAGCCATTCCTTGCCACTTTGTGTCGTAAATGGCATATTGGCAAGTTTACGTTTCTCCTCAGACCATTTAAATTTATTTTTTGGGACTTTTTTACTAAACTTTGGATTTCTGGATTTTACATGCCCTCTACTATCACATTGGGCATCGGCCTTGGCAGATGACGTTGATGGCATTTCATCGTCTGTCATGACTAGCGGCAGCAGCTTCAGCACTAGGAGGAAGTGATTCTTGATCTTTCCCTATTTTATCCTCCAAATTTTTGTACTCCATTACTTTTCTGGAGTTATATAACACAATATGCGGCACAGGAGACCCCTACACCACACAGGGCAAACCATATAACATTATTTGGATTAAATATTAATAACCCCTTAACTTGGAGTAAATAATATACTGCACAGGACAGTACCACTGGACTTATACAGCAGTACCACTGGACATACAGTATATGGCAGTACCACTGGACTGGATTTATACAGCAGTACCACTGGACTTATACGGCAGTATCACTGGAATTATATGGCAGTACCACTGGACTTATACAGCAGTACCACTCGACTTATAAGGCAGCACAGGGACACCACCACTGGACTGATGCAGGACAACACAGCACCACTGCAATGGACTGGACTTATACAGCAGCACTGGACATATGGCAGTAGAGCACACCACCACTGTGACTGGACTGATACAGCACAAAACACCACTACTGGACTGTTGCAGCACAACACAGCACCACTGGACTGGACTTATTCAGCAGCACTGGAAATATGGAAGCAGAGGACACCACCACTGTAACTGGACTGATGCATTACAAGACACTACCACTGTACTGATGCAGGACAACACAGCACCACTGCACTGGACTTATACAGCTACATTGGACATATGGCAGCACTGATGACTGATGCAGCATAAGACACTACACTGGACTGAGCAGCACAAGATAAGCACTGGAATCGCCACCCCACTTTCCCTTCCGCACAGACACTGAGGACGGAGACATGTCCTCCTGCTACACTCTCCAATTTCGGAGTGAAAATGGCGGCAATGCGCGACTCCTTATATGGAATCCAAAACCCACGGGAATCCGACAGCTGGATGATGACGTTTTGCCTCGTTTTGGTTTCCCAGTCAGGCGGGAAAACCCGAGCCGGTCTCGGGTAGTGATGTCCGGTAGGGATCGGTACTCAGGGAACCGAACCCTCTCATCTCTAGACAAAAATGCTTATGGAGACTGCACTGATTAATTTGATATACAAGACGTGTACATCTGTGTGTGAAAGAGTGAATCTGTATATGAAGTCAAGTGCTACATTGCAGCAGCTGAAGCTTTTTGGACCCCAAATTCTGTTGTGCTTCATCTGCGACTTTGTACATATTTAAAACTAAAACCTGTGTGGTTAAAGTTGTAGTCAGGTGTCTCCAGTACAGTTTGAGTGATGTTTTTGCAGTGCGAACAAGATACAAATTTAAAGAAAAAGTTGCATCTCTACACCACTCAGCATGGCTCACTTGCGTTGGGTGTCCCGCTCCACATGGTGGACATCATTCAGGGCTGGTTGTTGCTGCTTTTCATGCAGAAAAGTACACATTATCGCTACTTTGCGCATGCATAGTACTCATTCTGCACGTGCTCGGACAGGTTCTGGGATGTTGGAAGCAAGATGGCAGCAAACTGTCAGTGATTGACAGCCTACTGCCGCCTGGGGGGCCGGGCAGGAGGGGGCGGTGGCGTTTAGGGGAGGGAAGAGGCCAGTGATCTCTGTGGTTGCATAGAGAGTTCCTGGTCTCTGTGACAGGTGGCTTGTGAGTCCCCACGGGTGACAAAAGCCGCTCGATGGTAAGTCAGTGATCCAATGCCTGCATCCTAGGACACAGATCGGATCACTTCTGCAGCAGGAGGCGTCTACTTGTAATAGACGCCTCCGGCTGCATTACCATACAGAGCCATGACTGGTGCTTCCCAGGAAGCAGCAGTGATAGCAACTCCAATTACATCTGAATAACCCCCAGTGTGTTTAGGATTGGTGTACGGGCACCTCTGTAATTTACGCTCAAAAAGGTTTCATAGAAAATTTATATATTTACATGCACATGGTAGGACGTACACATCATTGCATGTACGTACCGTGCCTGTGTCCGTCAAGCATGCGTGACATATACTTACACCCATGTATTTAATAATTTATTTTGTTTGCAAAATTATGCATTCACTAATAGTATACAATAACATGAAAGACCTCTCTAGTGTCGAATAGTACAGCAAGTACATTTCTCTATCTCATGTAAGAAAAAAAGCATTAAATTCTGCATAATAAATGAAGAAAACACCTGTCAGCTTAAGAAATGAATTTGCTAGTGCTATCATCGGCATGTATTTGCATTAACCTACTGTCATCCATAACTGATACAGCTTTTACTTTTTACAGTTGCGTGAACCAGTGATAATTTTGTAGACAAAATTTTTTACTAAATTTAATCATCAACAACAGTTTATTTCATGACTAAAATTAGACTACAATGAAAACTGATATCCATTGACTAAATCTTAACTAAAACAAAGCAAAAAAAGCGACTAAGACTAAAACTAAATTTAAAATTCTTGTCAAAATTAACACTGAAAGTAGGGTTTTACATTTTTAAGAACAATTATTTGTTCTAGATATTTGCAGAAAATATGACCTGCTGTAAAGAAAATATGATTGTGTATTGCAATCAAACTTAAGGGTTTAATTTGTATATGATTTATGGGAGTACTACGGTAAGTCTGACTTAGTATGTACTACATTCTGAGCCTACTAAGCCTAGATTGTTAAACACATACAGTGCATCCGGAAAGTATTCACAGCGCTTCACTTTTTCCACATTTTGTTATGTTACAGCCTTATTCCAAAATGGAATAAATTAATTTTTTCCCTCAAAATTCTACACACCCCATAATGACAACATGAAAAAAAAATTTTTTTGAGATTTTTGCAAATTAAAAATAAAAAACTAAGAAATCACATGTACAGTGCGTAAGTATTCACAGTCTTTGCGCAATACTTTGTTGATGCACCTTTGGCAGCAATTACAGCCTCAAGTCTTTTTAAATATGAAGCCACAAGCTTGGCTTCAGATCTGGAAAGATCTGAAAATGGCTGTGGACCGGCGCTTCCCATCCAACCTGATGGAGCTTGAGAGGTGCTGCAAAGAGGAATGGGCGAAACTTCCCAAAGATACAGTAGGTGTGCCAAGCTTGTGGCTTCATATTCAAAAAGACTTGAGGCTGTACATGTGATTTCTTAGTTTTTTATTTTTAAGAAATTTGCAAAAATCTCCCAACATTTTTTTTTCACGTTGTCATTATGGGGTATTGTGTGTAGAATTTTGAGGGGAAAAATGAATTTATTCCACTTTGGAATAAGGATGTAACATAACAAAATGTGGAAAAAGTTAAGCGCTGTGAATACTTTCCAGATACATTGTAGTTAAAAGTACAGTATGCAACCTTCCCAAGTCAATTTTAGAGAAATGTTCCTCAGCAAAATCCATTACAGTATCATTAATCTGTTTACAAAAGTTATGACTAAAACATTGACTAAAATTAGACTAAAATGAAAACTGAGATCCATTGACTAAGGACCTAATTCAAGGTTGATTGCAAAAGCAAAATCTTCTTCTAATGGGCAAAACCATGTGCACTGCAGGTGGGGTAGATATAACATGTGCAAAGAGAGTTAGTTTTTGGGTGGGTTATATTGTTTCTGTGCATGGTAAATACTGTCTGTTTTATTTTTACACTGCAATTTAGATTTCAGTTTGAACACACCCCACCCAGATCTAACTCTCTCTGCACGTTATATTTGCCCCACCTGCAGTGCACATGGTTTTACCCATTAGAGGAAGATTTTGCTTTGCAATCAACCTTGAATTAGGCCCTATAAATCTTGACTAAAACAAAACAAAAAAAAGTCTAAAATATAATTTTAAACAAATTACAAATTTTAAGTAAGCGGCTAAGACTAAATTTAAAATCCTTGACAAAATAAACACTGGGGGGAACATGCCCTTACTGTATTCGGCCTAAGCTAGAATAGCTTATTTCTCCATCTATCCAGTTTCTCCAGTTACAAATGATTGTGTCAGATTCATGCAAGTATGTATAAACCCAAATGAAGTCATTAACTGGGCATGCACAAAAACAATTTGCATTTTTAACACTATGCAAACTGAAGTTGTTCTAACTCATCATCACCTTAATATTTGCTATATTTAAGTGTGTGGTAATTGAAAGTTGGTATTTGTATCTGCAGGGCTATCTTTGCTCTAGGAACCAGATGCGAATGTAAGGGCAGAGTTGAAGAAAGCTGCCACAAATTCCAATAGTCAAACTCTAAAGTGAGTGTGACCTACTGGAAAGAGGTTGAGATCCACTTTATTGTATGGTTGTTGGTTGTGTCTGGGAGTGCTTTAGTTGATCTGCACATGGCGGACTGGAGGTAGCCCTTGTCTTGACTTGCTTTATAAGATGTTGCTAGACATACGATATGTGTGAAAGTAACAAGTTTGGACATGGAGTGGGCAAAAGCTGGGTAGAGTGTGGGCTAGGCTTACCATACTAAAACCAGGACATTCATGAATTACACAGGTTCTATGGCTGATTACAACCAGAAGAAATGCAGGCTTGAAGCCAGCCACAAAACCTCAAATAGGCACGAGGTATGCCATATGAACTGAAAGTGCAAGTCTGGGCTTTCAGTTCACATGTGCACGCATGAACCTATTAGCCGAGTCATGCTTGCACATATAATTGTCCTGATAAAGTGGCAAGTTAACCCTTTTCCCTCCAGGCCAGTATAGCCAGTACCTGAGTATGACTCAGGGGCAGATGTACTAACCTGGAGATGGCATAAGGAAGTGATAAACCAGTGATATGTGCAAGGTGATAAAGGCACCAGCCAATTAGCTCCAATATGTAAATTAACAGTTGGGATCTGATTGGCTGGTGCCTTTATCACCTTGTACATATCACTGGTTTATCACTTCCTTATGCCTTCCCCAGGTTAATACATCTGCCCCTCAGATCCCTTCGCAAGAATTCAGTTGTAGAAAATCAAAATTATCATTGCATTTTGCAAAACAGACCCATAGGTCTAAAATTATAAACATTGCTGTGGATTCAACACATCAAATGCTTATAAATGTTATTTACCATCTACAATACTTTGAATAAACCACAATCTATAAAACTGAAAACACTGTATCTTTTAAATATTCCTGCTTGACATTTTGTTTGTGCAGCTATGTGGAGCATGTTTATGCTATACATAATTCTAATAGTGTATATAATATGGGTGAATGACAAATGAACAACCTTTGGGGACCAGGAGGGCAAATTGAACCTTACCCTGTGCTTATAAATGAGGATACTTTGCAAAATTAATAATACAAGTGGATAGCTAGCCACAAATGAAACCTAGAGCAGGTCATTTAATCATTTTAGAGACTCTCATGAGAAACGCTATTAACTCATATTAATTATTAACACACACATTATACTGTGTATACTGAATATTCATAACTACGCATGTATACTAATAAGCCAACTCATTCTATGTTTGTGATATACCAAATTTAATGGGAAGAAGGGCTGACTTCTGTTAACAGTTTTGGGAGGGTCAAAGTTAAATAATTTCTTTTATCATAATGATTGTATGGAAATATACTGTATATTATGAACATTATCAAGTTCAAGCAGTAAAATTATCTAAGAGACATAAGTATGCACCTTGGAAAAAGCAAGTTGTGTGAAGTCATACATCGTGAAGTTACATATGGGTGGAGCAATTATTGACCTGCAGGAATGATTCACAGAGAGCTGAAGTTCTCTCTGTGCATTAGCCCGCTGTTGTTGTACACACCTGGTGCAGCTCTCCAGGTATTGTCAGTAGAAGCAAGGGGTGGGCCCCTCTCTCTGTAAGACCCTCCAGTCCCCCCCTGATGGCAGCCCTGGGAGTAGGTCACATCCTAGCTCAACTCTAATTGCAATGTTAACATAAATCTGTTCAGTATTTGGGTTTAATCCAATTAGGTGCGAGACTGTGAATTCGAGTTTATTTCATGAAACTTGTAGACTTCACAAGAATGCGCATACCTGAGAAATGCGAGATGGAACTAAAAAATGCCTATTCATGGTAGCCGTGGCGAGGGGGTGCAAACATTCTACAAAGTGTGACCTGGGAGAAGTGCATTAAAAAGTTGAGAGTCCTTACTAGACCCCAAATAAGTGACATCTTTGTTAGCAGAATCATCTAGAAGTGGACATAAGGAAAGTACTGGACACTCTTACAAGGTGTCATATAACTGATTTGTGCATTTTTTTATTTAAAGTAAAACAAAATATAAAACGACAAATTAATTACATTTAATTACAAAGACATCAAATGAAAAATTCAAAAGAAATAGAAAAATTAGATTTTGGGGTAATTTGAGGCAACTTTAAAAATGTTCAAAAAAATGTAAAAAATTAAGAAATAATTTTTTGGGGTGAAATTTAATAACATTTGTGTTGCATAAAAAATGAAAAAGTGGACTTTGGGGTAATGTGAAGCCATTTATTTTTTTAAAGCCAATAATGACAGATATTTATTGGCCCAATTAAGCTAATTGTAAACTTCCAAATGCCTAATTAGTCATGAGGGAGGTGGTGGTGGTGGTGGTGGTAGTGGTGGTGGTGGTGGTGGTGGGGGGAAGTTGGGGTGGGATTGTCCAAGGGGTTCTGAGTCAATTCCTGACATTTTTACTTTAAACTAGAGATTTTCCCTACCCTCTCACACCCTCATTTGGGTGCACCCAAAAAAACGTGAATTTCCTCTGAAACTGCAGTGCAATTTTGGTATTGGATTGCAAATGTAACCTGCAGTGCACATTTGTTGTGAGATCAGACTGCAGGACCCAGCTGGCATCTAATTGGAATGACCCCTGTGTCCCTGATGCAAAAGCAGGCAGCATATTCCCTGCATTCCAAAGAAGATCCAAGTTCCAATGTGCAATCTTTTGGGCTGAGTTGGAAGTAAAATGGGTGCACATTACTCAAAAGAAATATGTTTGGAAAAATCATGTACAGTATATTTTGCCCCCATGCAGAGCTTTATGTATGTTGTGTGTCATACACCTCTGCATCATCAGCATTTGCACGTGGTCTAGTTGTCATTATGGAGCTAATTCTGAGTCACACGCTTCAGCATCCATGTGTTTGATTTTTGCCGGTATGCCTTTTGTGACTTTATGCAAATGCTGCTACAAGTCCTTCCCTGATGTACAAGCGTGCGTCTGCAAGTCCGAGGACTGAGATGCCAACTTTGAGTGTCTTTAGGTTGGTACTGTAGGTGGCCACATAATGTATTGCAGTTTTGTTTTATGTGTTTGATACATCTATCTACAGTATATGAGATATGCAAAAGAAAACTGCAATAAATGAGATGGCCAACTATAATCCAATCTAAAAACACTCAAAGTGGGAATCTCAGTCCAAGCACTTGCTGATGGATGCTTGAACATGGTCCAAAATTTATACTACTGCTCCTGCCCCTGCTCCTGCTGCTGATTGGACCTTGCTAGTGCTAGCAATAAGATAATACTCTTTAAAAAAAACATACCCTCCCCCACCATACATAAAAATGCTACCATCACTATCATTATTGTGTTAGCAGTAATTACAAGATAATAAACAGTGTGGGGTCCCTGGCTAAGTTGCTAGCAGCACTAGGCTGTAACAAGCTGGGCTGATGATGCCATGACAGAGAAATCTAGAGAACGGAGTTTCCCTCAAATTTTCAACCAGCTCCAGCCTTTGCCCTGATTGATCAGTGTGTGAAAAAGCTGCTCGGACTGGGTACGGGCAGCCACACTGCATGTAGGGTTTTGATGCAATGAACTATGTTGATGCAGTGTACTTCATAGCAGCAATTCTGTCGGGATGAACCTAGGCTATGAGCCTGTGTCGCACACTTTGCCGATACTTAAGCGAATGGTCGATATTTATCAACTGCAAACTCATCTAAGTGCATAATAAGTAAAACAAGAGCATGCATCGCACATCGTGTACACACAGAGGCGCAGTTTTGATTGACATACACGGTCTTAAGGTACATGCTCTTCTGCCAAGGTGAAAAATTATTTTGTACAATAACAGGAGTAGCTTCGCATATGTCTACTAACAATGAGTAGATGGCTAGAATCTCCTAAAGTGGTATCCGTATCTTGATCTTAGCACCAATAGAATAAATGGTTTGTTGCCTCATTTGGTGTTGATCCACCTTCTGTGTAGATGTCTAACAGTGGTGTCACCATAGGCATTTTAATGCAGCAGGTTAGACAAGAGTGTATAATCTACTAAGTAAATTATAGATGATTATTGTTCAGCTGTTGATTAAACAGTAAGAAAGAGGTACTCAAGCCACAATGAATTTGAGGAGGGGATTTGTATGTTCTCCTGTTGAACCTTAAAAATAATTCTACTTTCTATGTCGAAAGAAGAGAAGAAGGAAGAATGAGGGAATGTTCCTTCTGCTTTCCAGCAAAGTTTACTGCACCTGGTGTTCCTTGGCAGTCTCCCACACAAGTACTGACCAGGCCTTCCAGAGCTTTGCTTCCAAGATCAGATAGGATTAGGCGTCTCCTGTGGAGTATGGCCGTAAACAGCTGGATGAGAGAGTACTAGTTCCTGATAAACAGAAATGTGCTTCTGCTGTCCAGAAATGAGACTCCACAGAAATTGGTCACTGCCAAAGTAGAGACCAGTGCTGGATGAGAGAGCACATTAGCACAGATGTGCAGGAGTTAAAGAAAGAGAATAATAGCTATAAATGCCCATATGGCATAAATTGGGTATATAAGAAAAAAAGGAGAGGGCACAGGAGGATAATTAATTGTGGATGACAATTTTGTTGTCCCAAATGTGTATATTTCCGAGCAATACTTATACAGATGTGGTAATTTTCTACAAGTCTGTATGATCTATTGTTATGCAGATCATAGGGGAAGCATCATCAATATAAGCAAAGCAACATGATACAAGCAATTGTAAAAAAGTGTGTTTTTAATTCCATTTGTTGACATTTAATTTGGTCTATTAGCCTTAAAGAGCATTTAATAGTCTGTGGTACCCATGTCTAAAATAATGCCTGTGTGTATGAGGTCTCGCTTGCATTAAGTCTGGAGACTACTTTGCCTTTCAGAGGCTTCAAGTCTCAGTCGTCTGTACATTTCAATTCTCTCTGGCCTAATTACTCATGTCCTTAACTCTTCCATGGCTTTTGGCCAACACTATTGATTGTGGCTTATCATCGATCACCCAAGTCAAATTCAACCAGAAATACTAAACAACACTAGACAGCTAAGAGAATCATGACAAAGGCATCAGACTGTCAATGCAGTGCAATTCTGGCATAGAGAGATTTAAGCAACATGGGCCTGATTTAGAGATGGACATAATAGAGAGATTTATGCAAATGAACAGTTTTTATTAAACTGATCATGTCCAGCTATGATGCAGCGGATCCATCTGCAGTGCCCTGGGCATCATAGTTTGATTGGCAGGATGCAGCCATTTGGGGGAAGATCCGGCAATGAGGAGCGTTTCTACAAAACGGGGGCATGTCAGCATTGTTTTATAGGCATGCCTACAGAGTACTTCTGATGTCATTCTGAGTTACTCAGTTGACCGATGCCTGCTATTGGTAATCAGATGCAGCTTCTTCGGATCTTCTGCAAAGACGAAGTATGAGTCTTTTTTACTCAAGATGCCTCTTCCAGACTTTGCATAATGTCACACTGCCGCTGTGAACAATGTCTCACCGGCTGCGTGATTACCATCCATCCCCCGAATCAGGCCCAATGTTATTTAGATGATGTTTAATAGTTTATTCAAAGTAAGTCAGCATTCCTTAATTACATGCTCAAGCAATGTGTTTTATGAGGTCATGGTACTGAACAGCCCAAAGTGTGCTAGAAACACGACAGCAGAGAGCGACACCCCAGACAGGATAGAGGAACTGCACGGATTGTGACTGGTGCAGGGTGTTAGAATGAACATTATTATATACAAGTTAACACTCAACAAAAAGGTTCATGAACTATTTGGAGTATGTTGGAAGCACCCTAATGTCATGTGTCACTTATTGGAGCCTGTGTATGAAAGGCTTTCAACCCAAACTTGTGTTCAGCCATGTTAATCAGGGAAAAATATCTTAAAGTGCCTTTTATCAAATAGTATTTTCGAATATGTGATGACATAAGGTACTTAAATCATAATATCCCTGTTAAAGCATTATTATTTTTTTTATAAATTTCTCACATTTTAACATTTGTCTCCACAAAGCTACAGAGCTGGGGTTATTTTTATTTTTATATTTTTTTATACAATCAGTGTATGTTTCTCCTGAGCTATATTCACCACATTGGAAACAAAGAAAACTCAACACTTAGGGGCTGATTCAGAGATGGACGCAGCCACGCATCTGTAGGCAGCAGTCGCGTTCTTCTGGTCTACGCACACTGCAAGATGATTGACAGTGGCAGGCGTTCATGGGGTGGCGACATGGCGTTGGGGGGTGTCGGGTCAAACGGGGGTGGGCCAGGAGCATTTTGAAAAAAGGCACCGGACCGCCTGACAGCGCAGCCAGCGGTTAGCCTTAATTTGATTTGTCCGCAATGTAATTATGGATGCATTGTAGGGCGGCCCAACACACATGCTGAGCGGCTTTATCATGTGCTGGGCAGCCCCCAGCATGTGAGGAGATGGATGCAGATCTGGCTGCGCATGCAGCGAACTGCATCCATCTCTGAATTAGTGTAGGGGTCACTGATCCCTATGAAAGAAACATATCCATAGTACATGCAAGACTACATTACATATATTCTTTGCCGGGCAAATCTTTAATATAAAGTGTGTACTATCATCCCATACATGCCTCTCAGAACAGTGATACACAGAATGGAATTTGTTATTGGCCTATCATAAGTGTGTGATTATAGGATCCAAAGTGGGGCTAGTATTATGTAGTGTAGGGCCAGAGGGAATCAAGCAGAAATGCTCTCCCTTACACGTACCTGTGATGGGCTAAAAACTGACCAACTTGCATTCTGTGTATCACATTTTATGTGTTCACCTAGACTAGTGAGAGGGAACCAAGCAGAAATGCTATTCGCCCATTATGATTCATTTGGGGCATCTTCTGTCTGCCACCCGGGCACAGCCATGAATTGTGTGCCTCCAGGTGGGCCCAAAACATTTCATACAATTATGTGTATTATATATTAAGGTCAAATACTGATTGAAGTTGCTCTTTAGCCATATAATGTCACAAAATATTACTTTTGTCCATATATACATTGATATTGTAACTGGATGTTAGGATGGCCCCAGAGCAACTGCAATACCCAAAAATTGTCTAAGTCAATTATTACTGTGCATATTCTTGAATGATGTCATAGAACAATGGCTATTGGGCTGTGTGCAGTCTTTCTTAGACTGCGATATCAGACCCAATGGCTTGTAAGTGATATGGGTGCTCAGCGCCAATGACAACTGGCAGAGTTTGTGGTCTGCATAACACTCTTCCTATAAGTTATGTACAGTGTCTGTGTACAGATTTATTTCTATTCTTCCTACATTGCCTTTTTAGCCACTGTTATTGAGAATATTACACTGAATAAAATAATAATCTATTTTACAAGCAAGGAAATGCAAGAATAGCAAATAGTGAAGGCAAACAAATTAAAATCGAAGAATGTAATAAAATCTATTGTGGGCAAAATAATGTGATTTTTGTGCCATACGGGAAAATGAAAATGTTGCTTCAAATTTCTTAATAAAAAGTCAAAAACTAATAAGTCATGCCCTTGAAAATATGGAAATAAAAGTAACAATTGCACTCTAATCCAAGCAAATATACATATTACAGGGGTGGTAAAAACAATTATTGATGATAAATCCAAACAGTCTTCTCTAAGTGGAAATAATATAATCTGCAGGAAAGTTAATAAGAACCTACAGTGATATTAGCTGAGCTGCTTTTACTGCAAGAACACCAGGTATCAGAAACTGAAACAATGTGCCTGGTTCAGAGATGTACAGTACGCTAATGCATTCACAAGAGCGATCTTGTACACAGATACTGTGCAAAAATATACAGGTGTCTCATCATCCAGGATTTGTACTAAGACTGCCACTGCAGCTTTGCAGATCTGTCACTGCATACAGCAATGTAGAAGCGCTTGCAGATCATTTGATTGTCACAGTGCTGAGTAATTAAATCTACGGTCGTGCAGAATGGCCACGGGAATGGAGATGCTGGTGCCATGTTTTCTGCATACAAGACCTGCGCTTTTGCTGCCTTTCCCAGTTACCTCTCCCAAAGATTTTGTTGAAGGGGAGTGGCAGATGAGGAGTGCTGCGGAGTTCAGGACAGATTGGAGGGGAGCAAGATGGGTGTAAGCGAGGCCAGTGAGGAGAACATTGCAGTAGTCGAGTCGTAAAATATAATCTTGTAAAATAAATTTCATGAACTCACCGCAAATTCCTTAAGATGGAGGAGATGCTTAAATAGCTAACTTTGGCCTCACAAATACCAAAGAAGATGCCTTGACAAATGTTGTCAGGTTTTTGGTAAAAAATAATCCCACACCCAAGAGGTGGCTTTTTTGGTTTTATGCCCAGGCATCACAATGGCATACTTATCACTGGCAATAACTGCACCCACTGATTGCTGACTTACATAAACAACATTATCAACATCCTCATCTTCAGTGTCAAATAAAAGTAGTACAGACATATACCCCTCATCCTGTTCCACTTCCACACAAGCATCCTCAATTTCTGTTATGTCCTTATCACCATCTTTACTTGTACTGCTCCCCACATGCACAGATGTGCACAGATGGTGCAGAAATGGTGGAAGGAAGCAAAAGAGGCTTCTCTATGAGAAAAGGTGTGAGAAATGTCAGACTCAGAAATAGCCAACGTGGACACCCCTAGACTCTCCTCAGGGATGTGTGATGGTTCTGAACACACAGTTTGTTCTACTGTCTTAGTGGTTTTCATTTTTTTACACCTCTTCTAGAAAAGGTCTTGCATCATCATGAGAGACAAAAGAAGATGCCTCACTAACAGTTTCAGACCCTCCACTCATAAATAAATGCAAAGGCCTCACCCTTTCCTTGCCACTGCGTGTGGTGAATGGCAGGGGCGGATTGGCCCACCAGGACACCATGACAGATTCCTATGGGCCGGTCCCATATCCCCCTCAGCCAGGCCGATTCACACATTAAGGCTGGGCTGGTTCACACTGCTTCCAGTACCTGCGGTTCATTGGAACGCAATCCGGAAGATAGGCTAGTGGGCACTTCCAGGTGCTATACGTGTAGTGTGGTGCTATACATGTAATGTGTTACTATTTGTGTTATGTGGTGCTATTTGTGTAATGCAGTGCTATACGTGTAGTGTGGTGCTATACATGTAATGTGGTGCTATATGTGTAATGTGGTGCTATACGTGTAATGTGGTACTATTCGTGTAATAATGTGGTGGCTATGTATGTAATCAGGGGCGGATTGGCCAGTGGGACAGATTCCGCTGTGCTGGACCCCTGTGTCTGTATATCACTACTTGTGCATGTTCCCTTTCTGTACTGTGTTGTATGTAGTGTGTGCTCCATCCCTGTATTGTGCTGTATGTAGTGTGTGCTCCATCCCTGTACTGTGCTGTATGTAGTGCATGCTCCCTCCCTGTACTGTGCTGTATGTAGTGTGTGCGCCCCCTCCATGTACTGTGCTGTATGTAGTGTGTGCTCCCTCCTTTTACTGTGCTGTATGTAGTGTGTGCCCCCTCCTTTTACTGTGCTGTATGTAGTGTGTGCCCCCTCCTTTTACTGTGCTGTATGTAGTGTGTGCACCCCCTCCCTGTACTTTGAAATATATAAGGGTAAAAAAAGGGGTTTTTAGAATGAAAAATCAATAAAATCAGAAGTAGATTAAAGGCATGACAGCAGTGTCAGTAGACACTGAAAGTGGGCATATCCGTCCTTGTATATTCAGATGTGCAGATGTCCATCAGGGAAGGGCATTGTAGCAGTATATGCATAAAGTCGCAGGTAAACATTAGCATAAAGTAAAGCAAAGGAGGTCCCAACTGTGTCTATCTCAGAATCAGGACCTCAGAGGAGTGACACCGCCCTCTTGACAGGCCCCTCCCCCTGAACAGACTCCGCCCCCACTAGGGCTGCTTCCATGAATTTCCCGGGCTGGTGTTCGATCCCAATCCGCCCCTGGTGAATGGCATGTCATCAATTTAATGTTTTTCTGCACCAAACTTTCTTTTTATTCAAGATGTTTTTTTCTTTACCACTGTATGAGGGGTATCCAAAAGAAACAGTAATTAATTATTTATTAATTATTTATTTGTACGTTTTGAAACTTCAGTCACCATCAAAGTATTCTCCACTTGAATCAATACGTTTGTTCAAATGTTTTTTCCATTGCTCAAAACATTTATTAAACTCATTTTTGTTCATGCCTTTTAGTACTTTTGCCGTTTTTTTTCTTTCACCACTTCAATATCAGCAAAAAGTTTTCCTTTTAAGGTCTCTTTCCAACTGAGGAAATAAAAAAAAAATATCACACGGGCAAAATCGGGTGAACAAGGTGGCTGAGGCAAATGTGTCATGTCGTTTTTAGTTAAAAAATTGCTTAACAGTCAGCGCTAGGGACTGATGACATTGGCCGTGCCAGGAGAGCATGGCAAGTGTGGCTGCAAGCCATTGCAGCAGACTTTTCATGCGTGTGTACTTATTTTCTGTTTATACCTGTGTTTCCGGGCCTTAAGGTGTGTACACACGGTTGAGATAAATCTGTAAGATTTTGACTATATAGTCAAAATTTTAAGGAAAGTTAGTGCAGATCTCAAGGTGTTCGGTAGCTTGCGATACTGATTCGATCCCGATGCGCACTCCCATGCGGTCGTATCATAAGGCTAGATAGACTGTGCAGGAAAGTCAATCTTGACTATCTGGTGTACTATCTAGTACAGAGTATAGTCAAAATTGGCACTTAGTCAAAATCCTACATAGACAAAATCTCAAGCACAGATAGTCAAAATCAGTGCTATCTGGGCTCTGGGGGAGTTCAAGGGAAATCGCATAGTCAAAATCGGGCATAGCAAGGATCTCGCCATGTGTACACACCTTAAGACTAAAACAAATATAAAGGGCCGCGCTAGAGAGCCAATAATTATATTCAGAAATGACGGTGGTTCCAGATTAATACACATTTATTTTACACACAATAAAACATTAGAAGTACTCATTACTGGAGAGCAAATAGACCAATTGTAGATACGTGTAACAATATGAAAAGTAGCGATAAAATTTATAGTAGCTGATTCTTTTGCATATATTGCAACTCAGTCTGTGCACATATCCTTTTTCGTCATTCAAATGCAGTCCAGATAAAACAGCTGAAGGAATGTAAAATTATATCTAAGATTTAGCAGAGCTATTTAACTGCTGAAGTCCATATAAGCCACTGTAATTATTAGGAAATATATATCCGAACGATAGCTCTAATTGATAAGTTCACAGCCGGTCCTTATAAATAAACAAAAGCTCTTATAATGTCAAATAACCATTGCTGGGAGCTGCTACTCACTCTATCCATGCTATCCGGGACCCGTTTGTAGATGAGAGGAAGCAGTCTAACCCAAGTATCCTCGGGTGATGCAACTGTAGATAGCGGCAGCCATATATGTGCAGCAGCTGACTCTGACTGACCGCGGGCAGGTAGGAGATGGTGGATGGTTCCGGCTGTCAGCGGCCAAGTGCGGGGACTATCACCTGTGAGGCAGCGGTTTGTAGTAAGGTGCTCAGCGCTCCAGCTGATACAGGGAGTCCTAGACGCATTTCGTGACCTCCTGTGACTTTCTCGATAGGCAATACTCTCCCTGCTCCAAGGAAACCCTTTTATATGGCAGATTTGCACACCTGTTATGGATCCTGTATCGGACTTCCAATTTAGGTATAATTCACATATTGAACACATAAAACATATAAAGCTAAATACAAAAATGAATATACATGAGATAAAATTGTAAAAGATATACAATGACATACGGACCACCGGCAATAAATCCAGTTCCATTCATAAAAAGTATATATTTAAATTATGGAGATTCAATTTCAATTTAGAACAATACAATATAATTTCATTTAATCCACTATCAAAGGTGACACATGGCTGACACAATTTGGACATTCTTCCGTGTTATAACTACCAAGAAATAACTGTATATACTGAGACAAAATCTCAAATTTCATACATAGGGCAATACGGTTCAATCAAACTAATTACCTAGCAGACGGACTACAGATTGTCGTATTTTCTTAAAGAGATAGAAAAAGAATATAACAATATAAAATATAAAAAATAACAATAGAAAATATAAAAAATATAAAAAATATATATAAACATTAGGGATACCCAGCGATAATCATTCTACTCTAAATTATCCATGATTTCAGGCCCAGGCTCACAGACATAACAGTGTTTTATGGAATTCAGATGCATTCTAATTTCTATCCATTATCCAGTGTAAACTAGAAAGCTGGTCCCTAAATTCACCTAACTCCTTTTGACTGACTAAACATTACATACTAAAAGGGCTTAAACTTTAAACTTTGTTGACTACAGGAATGGGAAAAGGGGAAAAAATATAAATATTACAAAGTGATTGTATATTTATATATTAACATCAAATCACTTTCACCCTCCATAAATCTCAAACCTACCAGAGGTATATAACCTGAAGGGGGTATATAGAGACTAGAAACAGACCAACCATAACCAGACAGAAGATGCAAGGAGGAGACTAAGAAATTATGGGTCTATCTCAATATATTCATTAAGTCCCTCGGGAACGAGGGTCCTTAATCTTTTGATCCAATAATTTTCACGTATACACAATTTCCTATACCTATCCCGTCCTCTTGCAGTGGGTATCACCCATTCAATACCTGTAAGAGTAAGATGTTTAGGGTTACCAGCATGATATTCAACAAAATGTTTAGATATTCCATTAACACAGGAGTTTTTCAAAATATTTATCCTGTGTTTTAGGAAACGTATTTTGAGGCTTCTTGTTGTTCCACCTACATAAATGAGTTCGCAGCTACACTGAAGAGTATACATAATGAAAGAAGTTTTGCAATTGATGTATGTTTTAATCTCAAACTGCTTATCAACATTGGGGGAACTAAAATATTGTATATTGTTACAAATGAATGAACAAACATGTGATACAGGATTTAGAACCACACTTAAAACAGCCCTTAATCCTACAGAGTAACCAATTTGAGGGCAATTCAGTCGGACCAGAATCGCTCGAAACGCAACTTCTAGTTCTTTTATCTGAAAAGAAACTGCGTGCCAGCCAATGTTTAAGATTCTTTGATTTCTTGAAAACTACCATTGGATTGACTGTTTATGCTGTGCTACAGTGTCTGCTGCCAGTAAAAAGACCCTGTGCATTCACCGGATACCTGCCTACCGAGTTCTTATTTTAGGTACACATTTTACAATATATATATATAATTTTTTTAACTTGCAGCTAAGTTCAAACTGCGTGGAGTCACAAGGCTTATAAATGCACGTGAATAAAGCACCAAAGCACACCAAACAAGACACACACACATATACACACACACACACACACACACACACACACACACACACACACACACACACACACACACACATATATATATAATATACACACACAAATATCCAGTTGCGCTAAGGTGTATATAGAGCAGCACCTCTAGAAAAGCCTCCCGCTAGTAGAGGATCAGGAGAGGAATACAAAATGCTGTTCTCAGGGTGCTAGTCTCATTTGTCTAGACAATACAGTCTTGACATTTACAACATGGTAACCATTATAAAAATAATAAGATGTAAATCAATTAAAATGTATTCATAGTTACATTAAAAAAGTAGGAAAGTACAAACATACAGATTTCATTAAAAATACAAGGCAAATCCTTCCAGTTAGATATAGCAATTTTTTTGGCCGGAATATTGCTCAGATGGTAGCATTGAAATCAAAAGAACATTGAACCCAAAGCATTTTGTCCCAAAGGACTTCCTCAGGGGTACATTATCTAAGTGATAAACAGAGCAACTCAGTACCACAGTATTGATAAATTTTGATAATAGCAAATAAACATATATACATAAATACATACCAGGAAATGTGTAAAACACATGATAAACAAAGATGTATCATTAGGCGTGCCGGCTTGAAGTGATCTGGAAACTAACATATAAGTTCATATTACTAAAAAAGATTCAAAATTAAATAGTCAAAAGAGAGGAGAGCAGGTAGAGATACATGTACACTACATACCCAATTAGTGTATTGCACATATACAATCAATTTGGATTTCAAATAGGATTCTTCAACTGAAAATAATCCTCAGAGGAAACTGTAGTATAAAAAGGCCAACAGTATTGTTGGACTTAAAAAGAAAATAGGAAATAATTAAATTAATTATCCACTGGAGAACTTATATATAGCTTATGGTGACCAATGGAGATGGTTATACACACCAACGGTGCATAGGTGTAGAGCATACTACTAAACTGTTATTGGTTCCAAGGTGGTAGACTGACTTCACCGAACCAGCAATAGAGGATAATCTGTGAGGGTTTATATATACCTATTAAACTCCTTATAGATAAATACTGAATCTATTCAGACCATAGGAATGTGTGTTACTTATTTATATTCAGGTATGAAATAATTAATACTAGAGATTTTAATTATTATTCAGAACACATAAACATACAGATCTAATTGAGATAATTCTCGGTGGGACAATATGGCCCAATTACAGAGAATTCTTAATATCTTCCTGATTAGGTCCTAAAATACTTCCATGTGATCACCTAATAATCAGTGTGTATAGTTAAGTAAATATTGGCCATAACAATTAAGTATAAAATAAAAATAAATATTGCATAAATTTGTCCAATTCCTTTAAAGCTTACACATTACAATAGAAGCAAAACAGCATTATATATATATGTATATATATATATATATATATATATATATATATACACACACAGATGGGTCCACGTTTATCTTGGCCTTTAATAGGATTAATTGAGCCAGGTCAGTGAGACTTAATCCCCTGCTGTAATGACTTAATCCCCTGATGTATTGTTCTCTGTATTGTATTGAAGCTGAGAACAATAGATGAAGTGTTTATGTTAATAAACTATGGTGTGCCTAGGCGCAGCAAAGAACTCAAGATAAAGATGGACCCATCTGTATATATATATATATATTTTCACTCCGAACTTGGAGAGTGAGGGAGACACACCTCTGTCTTTCTCTGTGGGTGGTGGCGTCAGGTGGGGTCAGTGTGTGCTCCATAGGTGTGCTGTTCCTGTTGCTGTGGTGTCACTGTGCTGTCAGGGATGCTCTCCTGTCACTGTGATGTCCTATGATGTTAGGGGTGCTGTCCTGGTGTTTCATGTGCTGTTAGGGGTTCCTCAGCTTTACATAGGTGTTGCTGTCCTGTCTGTCACTGGGTTGTACAGGGTGCAGGGGCACTGTCCTCCTGTATGCAGTGAAAAACAGGGGTGCTAGCTGTAAATTTTCAGGTGTGCAGTGAAAATAAATGTACACTGGCTCTGTCTTGTATGCTGTAAAAATTCAGGGGTGCAGTGAAAATAAATGTACACTGGCCCTGCTTTGTATACTGTAAAAATTCAGGCATGCAGTGAAAATAAAGGTGCACTGGCCCTGTCTTGTATGCTATAAAAAAATCAGGGGTGCAGTGAAAGTAAATGTACACTGGTCCTGTCTTGTATGATTTAAAAAATAAGGCATGCAGTGAGAATAAATGTACACTGGTCATGTATGCTGTAAAAATACAGGGGTGCTGCTGTTAAAATAAAAATACACTGGTCCTGTATGCTGTAAAATACAGGGGTGCTGTTGTTGAAATAAAAGCATACTGGTCATGTATGCTGTAAAAATACAGGGTTGCTGTTGTTAAAAATAAGTACACTGGTCTGGTATGCTGTAAAAATCCAGGGGTGCTGCTGTTAAAATAAAAGCATACTGGTCCTGTATGTTGTTAAAATACAGGGGTGATGTTGTTAAAATAAAAGTACACTGGTACTGCATGCTATAAAAATACAGGGGTGCTGCTGTTAAAATAAAAGTACACTGGTCCTGTATGCTGTAAAATACAGTGTTGCTATTGTTAAAATAAAAGTACACAGTCCATGTATGCTGTAAAATACAGAGGTGCAGTGAAAATAAATGTACACTGGCCCTGTCTTGTATGCTGTAAAATTAAAGGTGTGTTGTGAAAATACAGGGGTGCTGGCACTGTCCGCGGTTGTGATGTATAGGCTTGACCTTCACAATACTGTATGGGGAGAGGAGACTCCTACCACCATTTGCACACCCTCTGAAAGTGCTGGGAGAAACACTGCCAGTCCAGTTGCTGATATTGAGATTGAAATTTAGGATATCACTGTAGAAGTACACCAGGCTGAGGAGGATATTGGTGTAGCTGGCACTGAAGAGGAAGTTGACGATGAGGATTCTGATGGTGATGTAGTTTGTTTGAATAAGGCACCAGTGAAGACAGTTGTTGGACATGGAATGAAAAAGCCCATTGTCATGCCTTTGCAAAATACCAAAAAAGCCACCTCTTCGCGTGGAATTATTTCTCCACAAATCCGGACAACAGGTATCAAGTCATCTGTTGCCTTTGTCAATCCATAATAAGTAGGGGTAAGGACGTTAACCACCTAGGAACATCATCCCTTATATGTCACCTGAAGCGCATTCATCATAAGTCATTGTCAAGTTCAGAAACTTTGGGTAATAGCGTAAGCAGTCCACTGACACCTAAATGATGTGGTTTGTTTAAATATTATTTCTCTGTGAGGATGAGGATGTAAACACTGAAGGGAAGGGGGAATCTGAGGATGACATCTTGCCTATGTAGAACCATGTTGTACAAGGAGAGATTAATTGCTTTTTTTTGGGTGAGGGCCCAAACAAACCAATCATTTCAGCTACAGCCATGTGGCAGCCCCTGTCACTGAAATGATTGGTTTGTTAAAGTGTGCATGTCCTGTTTATACAACATAGGGGTGGGTGGGAGTGCCCAAGGACAATTCCATCTTGTACGTCTTTTCTTTGCCACATCATTCCAGGAGTGGTACCCTATATGGGGTGCTGCCTTTCTGCCCTATCAGTCCAGGGGTGCTGCCCCACTGCCGTTTAAGTCCAGTGGTGCTGTTTCCTGTCTGCTGTGCTGTGTAATTCTCCAGGGGTGCTACCTATACTGTATAAATCCAGGGGTGCTGCCGTATTATTACAGGGGTGCTGCTGTACTTGATCCTAGGTTTAAATGAAAGCCTAGAACAGAATATGAAACCAGCTTCAACATCACAGATTTGTAAAAACAAAGCCGCAAAGGTGGAAATGGAAATTGCAATTTTGACAAAGTGTTTTCCAATGAGACCACATTTGTGGCCAAAGTCAGTGTGACTCAGAAGAGACAGAATCATAATCCAGTGCAACTGCCGGAGAGGTAAAAGAGAGACTTTCTGCCTGAGCATTAGAGAGAGGTTCTTCTCAATTATTCCATGCAAGGGACTCACTCAAATGAATGGCTCCAATAAGTCAACATTAATTTTGATTTATTATTGATGTTCCACATTTTGGGATTATTTATTTACAAGATGTGGATTTGTTGTACAGGGTTCTTTTCCTAAGGGCTGTGTAGGGTTATTGCAAGACCTCAGAGTGTTAGAAGAACAGAGTTTCAGTGATCTTGCATTGCATCAGCTTTCCATTGCACTGCAGCACTAGATGGGCCAGGAGCTCCTGTGAGGCACAAACAATTACTGTAATCAAAGAAGGAGGTGGTATGTTTGTAGCTAGCTATGATTTGGAGAACTTGGTGAGCATTTTCCTGGGGGACCACCTGTCGCTGAAATGATAGATTTATTAAACTGCATCTCCTGTTTAAACAACAAAAGGGTGGATGGGAGGGCCCAAGGACATTTCCTTCTTGCGCCTCTTTTTTTTCCCTTTGCATTATGTGCTCTTTGGGGCCTAGTTTTTAAAACTGCCACCCTGTCTGCCACTGCAGTGCCACTCCTAGATGGGCCAGCTGTTCGTGCTACCCACTTGTGTTGCTTAGCTTAGTCATCCAGCTACTGTACCTCGGTGCAACCTTTTGGCCTAAAAACAATACTGTGAGGTGTGAGGTGTTCAGAATAGACTGGAAATGAGTGGGAATGAATGTTATTGAGGTTAATAATACCATAGGATCAAAATGACCCCCAAATGCTGTGATTTTTAGCTGTATTTACAGTATATATATATATATACACACACACAATTTTTTCTCTTTTGAACTTGCAGCTCGGTTCAAACTGTGTGCAGTCACAGGGCTAATATATGCATATGAACAATGTGCACCAGGTTAAAGCACACCAAACAGTACAAACAATAGAAGAATATCTGACAGTGAGTCAAACAATACACAATGTACACAATGTAGTTCTGCTTGTGAGCAGTCACTTTAGAGGAACACAGCACTTTAGAGGAACACAGCACAGCCAATTCACAGCATAGTGCGACATACAGCAGCATGCCCACTATACACTGATTATACACAGAGCACAGCCACTTGTAAGTCTGCAGTCTGACACAGCACAGCCAATACAGCAGAGTACAGTGCAGCATACAGTAGCATGCCTCCTATACACTGACTATATACAGAGCACAGCCACTTGTAAGTCTGGAGTCTCACACAACACAGCCAATACAGCAGAGTACAGCACAGCATACAGCAGCGTGCCTGCGAGTGTAATGGCCCTGAGTCCTGTCTGTAGTGTCTTATAGATTCCAAAACCCGTAAGAATCCGATGCCAGGAGGATGATGTTTTGCCTCAAAGTGGAATCTGAGTCTGGCGGGAAAATCCGAGTGGCGGCTCAGGAAGACTCGGATCTTGGAAGTTCAGAATGGCTCAGATTCCAAGAAATCCAAACCGCTTATCTCTAGTTATAAGAACTGTAAATTGCCATACACTGTATAGTTGTTAATTAAACTTTCAGAAAATGAATTAGGAACCAGGCAATCCAATTATTTCACTAAAACCTACTTACAAAATGAGCTAGCGAGAAAAGGGGCGTAACTAGAAATGTCTGGGCTGCACAATAAAATTGTTGTGGGGAACTTACACACTATATTAATGTTATATCCCCAGGGCCGTCTTAACAGCAGTGTAGGCCCTTGGGCAAAGCAATGCACTGGGACCCCTACCCATCCTCCAGGGGTAGGAGCGGTGGGTGCTATCAGTGGCAGCTTTGATGTCCCGAGGGGGTTAAGGGTGTTTTATCTTCCGCTCAGCATGTTGGACCTGGAGCAGTAATTTCTGCTAATTACTCCTTTACTTCACAGATGGGTAGGTAGAACACTAAACTGCAGAAGGGGGCATTGGACTGAATGAAGGGGCGCTGGTACATGACTTCCATGGTGGTAGTAGAGTGTGCTTAATATTTATCATTTTCTGGTGGGAGGGCAGCTTGCTTGACTGCAGATATCTCCAGTTCCTGGAAATAGATTTCTTAACATTTAATGGAGTAAAACACTAGAGAGTTACACCTTCCAGGAGGTGCTGGGGACTTGGGGATCAGAGTTCAGGAGCCAGAGCAATCCATCAATGAATATATAAAACTGCATATTAGGTGTGTTGAGCTGGAGCAGGGACCATCTGTTGGAAGGCTGATATCTCTGGTTCTGAGCATAATAGAGACAAGCTGTCAGTGTCCACTGACAGGGGAGAGTCTCAGTGTTTGGATTATACTTTCAGAAAAACTCTAAATCAGACAAAGACCAAGATATCTGTCTGGAAAGATAAATTAACAGGCTCGGAGGGGGACCACTGCTTTGAAGTCAGATATCTCCGGTTCCCCAGGGCCAATTTTCAAAAACCTTGTACCCCTAGAAAGAGGAGACCCCCAGATATCAGCCTAGGGCCCTTATACTTTTGGGGCCCTTGGGAAAATGCCCACTGAACCCATATGAAAAGACAGAGTCGGCCTTAGGCATAGGCAAACTAGGCAAATGCCTAGGGCATTTGGTATGCTTAAGAGCACCAGCAGCTTCTGCTGATTAAAATGATATGCGGCATGCCTATATTCTGTATGTGACTGCGGCTGTATCTGCATACAAAATGCTGGGTTTCAGTGTATTCCTGGAAATCACTGTAATGTAGCATTTCATATGCAGATACAGCCGCAATCGCCCACAGAATATAGGCATGATGCATATCATTTTAATCAGCAGAAGCTGCTTGTGTGTCCTAGCCACATAGTAATGTAAATAAGATGCATTTTCATAAACAAAAGGCGTCCGACGTTAGCAGAGCTGCCAGCTGACTCATGCCAGGCATTTCCTGCAGAACTAGTGGCGGTGTTAGGGGGCATCAGCCAAAATCTTGACTAGAGCATCATATTGGTTAGGGCCAGCTCTGCGAAAAGACGGCCCTGTATATCCCCCACAATGTATGCCTCATCCCCATCAGTATTTAATTGCATTATTAGCAACCTGGCTCATTAGTGTTAATTACACATATAGTAGTTGCATACCTCCCAAGTTTAGAAAGTTGGGAGGAGGGATACAGACATGTGTGAGAGGTGCGGTTGGACTGCGGTGCGTGTGGTGGTGCCTGCTGCCGTGCAGGTGTAGACTCGGTACTCACCAGGCGCCGCTCGCTCTCACCTTCAGGTACCGGAACCCTCAACGGACCTGGAAATCTTCACTCGGATCCGGACACGGCGATTCCCTCTCGGAGCTGACCGACGACCGAGCTGAGGAGAGAATGGTCTACATTAAAGGGGGTATCGACCCTGCTTCCGGTGGAACAGGGGATACCCCAGGGGTGGCTGCGACCTTCACCGGCTGGGTGAATGGTCATCACCGGCACAAAGCCTCAGCTACCCAGCTTTCACACACTCGCGCTTTCGCACGTAGTGTGATGAAAGGGATTCTCACGTCCGTGAGCAATCCTAACTCCGGCGCTCGGGGACAAACAAGGGACAGACGTACACGGATGCTACTCACCGTCACAAGTCTTGCACTCCGATCTTCTCCACTTACAGGTCCCTGTAAGGAGGCAAAGAGAAACAGCCGTGCAGGGCCAAGAACTACCCTAGTGTGCGTCCGCTACACTAGCTACATAAACAGAGCCCTCAAACTAGCTCGTGTGGGTGGTGCGACACAACTATGCACAACTTACACAACACATACACTTTGCCCTGCACGGTAACAACATATATCACACTATCGGAGTTACCACATAAAACGGTGCTGTCCCTTTATCTACCCGACTCAGAACACCCAGTAGTGGGGACCGCACAGCTCACCGCCTAGTGCCTGACTTGTGCCCTCGGGCCTAATGCCCGTCCCTGGTGGTCGAGGGAGGAAAAGGGGAGGGGGCAGGATGCCTCACTGAGGCCTTACTTAACCCGGGGGCCTCCGGCACCGTCTTCTGCCGCTGACCCGTCCTGGCCAGCGGCGCCGGCGTCTCTCCTCCGCGTCCAGCCGCCGCTGGACATCTTCTCTTCCGATCCCGACCGATGACCTCCTCCGGCTCCTCCTTGCGGCGTCTGGATCTTCTGCGCTCCGGCGCGCCGACCTCCGTCCGCGCTGCTCCCGCCCGTCTTCTTCCTTCTGCCACGCGATCCTCTTCCTCGCGCTCCTGCGCGCGGGCTCCTCCTCTTCGCCGCTCTTCGGCGCGGCCTCCTTTACGAACGGCTCCCGCCCGGCGTCTGACGTCAGACGCCGGGGGCGGGGCCTATGACGCGGCGAGCGCCGATTGGCTCGCCGCGTCACTCTCCGATTGGCTGCCGCTCCGGGAGCCTCGATTGGCTCCCGGAGGGCGCCAAGATTTAAATGCCCCCGCAGTCTCTGGTCCGGTGCAGGGAAAAAGGTAATCCCTGCACCGGACACCCGCCGCCACGCACCAAGCGCTGGGGACAGACAAGCTGCCCCAGCGCTGTCCCCAGCTAGGGACGGCAACATGGATGTGCCCACAGGGCACATCCTTACATTTCCCCCCCCTTTTTCCTTTGTAGTCCCTACAAAGTTCCTCACGACTTCCATTGTCCGCGGGTCAGGGAATTCAGAGGTCCCTCCGGCGAAGGTACATTCGGGGGCCCAGCCTGGACCAGCTGTGACCCCACATCCTTCCTCCTCCAGCTCCGGGTTCCTCTTACGTCCTGACCTCCATCGGCGGATCCTCTGGGGGAGTGGCATCTCCTCACGGTCGCTTGACGTTGGCCACCAAGGGGAATCTTCCTCCACGGGGACAACAGTCACCCACTCTTGGCCTCCGATACCGTCTGTGGCTTCGTCCCTGTCGTCCGGGTGTGGTATCGACCACCACCCAACAGCGGAATCCTCCGGGGCATCCGTTTCCTCCCGGGCAACAGCCACCACATGTCGCATTTCCTCGTGGGGCATCTCCAAAGGTCCTATCTCTTCCTCTGGAACGGGTCCTCCCACGGCATCGCAGTCCTGTCCCCGTACGTCGGTCCATTTCGGCACTCCTGGCAGGTATTCTTGCTCCAGGACTATCTCCTCCTCTTTCCGGAGGGCATTCAACTGGGAGCATGACTCCACCCGATCCTGCCAGTCACTCTCGTCGGCGCTTCAGATGCCAGAGTCGTCCTCCATCTGTTCTGGGAGGGATTCGTCGGCGGACAGCTCACCGTAGTCCGAGTCCTCCTCCGATATCTGGACTGGGGTATTACTTTCCTCCTCAGCGTACTTCTTCGCTTCCGCTGGCACCTCTGCTTCCTCAGCGTACTCTTGCGCTTCCGCTGGCATCGTTACTTCCTCAGCGTACTCCTTTGCTTCCGCTGGCATCGTTACTTCCTCAGCGTACTCCTTTGCTTCCGCTGGCATTTCTTGGTACCCAGGACACTCCTGTTCCGCACGTCCTGGTCGTGGACGGTTCCATCGCGGGGAGATTCCGGACGTCTCAGTCACTGGGTCTTCACGCTTTTCTTCGCAGCGTGGTCTCTTCACCTCCCAGTCGTCCACCTCCGCCTCATGCGGGAAAGGATTCTGCCTTACTGGGGTCACTTTCTTGGGACAGAGTAGGTCCGCGGCATCTTCCCAAGGGCACTCACTGGCCGCATGTCCTGGTCGCCGACACTTCCAACAAGGGAGGGCCACGGCCACCTTCTCCAAGACGGGTTCCTGGTCCACCTCCTTCACTGGGGAATCTTCACCCGTTGGTTCCGGCTCAGAGGAAATGGGCACCTGCGAATTAACTTCAAGCAAGGCCTTCCGCTCCATTTCCCTGGTTTCCTCCTCCCATCTCTGGGCGCGACCATCCGCAATCATCCGGTCTTCGTTCCACGGACAATCGGGAAGTGCATGTCCTCTCGCCTCACAGAGCGCACACACAGGCTCTGCAGCAACCCGGTCCCAAAGCTGCTGACGAGACTCCGTCATCCGCTTCACCGTGGCCTCGTAGTCCGTCCTGTCTTCCGTCCATGGACATTCCAGGAGCCGATGTCGGGGATCTCCACAGTTTTCACACCAGGAATCAACCTCGTCTTTGCTCAACTCTTCGTCCCAAGGACAACTGTTGTGCTCATGCCCGTAGTTTCCGCAGAGCAAACACCAGGACTCCTTCTTCGCTTGGCCCTTCTGACGTCTTCGGTCCGCTTCCTGGACCACCTTCTTTGGGGACGTCTCTCGCCAAGTACACTCGTCGGCAAAGTGACCTGTTTGCCGACATTTCTTGCAGGGCGTCACAGCGGCCTTCTTGCGCCCCTTCTCCCGGCGCTCTTCTTTTTCACGCTGGACCGACCGCTGCACCATCTTCAGGATGTCTGCCCCAGACACCGTCACCCAGTCGCTCTGGTCCGCACACGTCCGGGGGTGAGTCTTCTCCGGAGCCGTCCGCAGGGAGGTCTTCTTGGTGGCGTTCCACATCGTGTCCGTGATCCGGTCTCTTTGATCCTGCCGACTACGCCAAGTGTGAGAGGTGCGGTTGGACTGCGGTGCGTGTGGTGGTGCCTGCTGCCGTGCAGGTGTAGACTCGGTACTCACCAGGCGCCGCTCGCTCTCACCTTCAGGTACCGGAACCCTCAACGGACCTGGAAATCTTCACTCGGATCCGGACACGGCGATTCCCTCTCGGAGCTGACCGACGACCGAGCTGAGGAGAGAATGGTCTACATTAAAGGGGGTATCGACCCTGCTTCCGGTGGAACAGGGGATACCCCAGGGGTGGCTGCGACCTTCACCGGCTGGGTGAATGGTCATCACCGGCACAAAGCCTCAGCTACCCAGCTTTCACACACTCGCGCTTTCGCACGTAGTGTGATGAAAGGGATTCTCACGTCCGTGAGCAATCCTAACTCCGGCGCTCGGGGACAAACAAGGGACAGACGTACACGGATGCTACTCACCGTCACAAGTCTTGCACTCCGATCTTCTCCACTTACAGGTCCCTGTAAGGAGGCAAAGAGAAACAGCCGTGCAGGGCCAAGAACTACCCTAGTGTGCGTCCGCTACACTAGCTACATAAACAGAGCCCTCAAACTAGCTCGTGTGGGTGGTGCGACACAACTATGCACAACTTACACAACACATACACTTTGCCCTGCACGGTAACAACATATATCACACTATCGGAGTTACCACATAAAACGGTGCTGTCCCTTTATCTACCCGACTCAGAACACCCAGTAGTGGGGACCGCACAGCTCACCCACCTACCGTACTCTCAGGGTGGCCTGAGCCTAACGCCCAGTGCCACCTTTACTCACCTCGGGGAAAACACTGCTTCGATGGGCCTAGCGCCCCCTAACTGCACACAGGCCGGAGGCCTGACTTCGCCCACGGGCCTAGCGCCCGCCTAACTTGCTGCCCGTTGGGTGACCTGGGCCTTGTGCCCAGGGTCACCTTATCTGTACCTACTTGCCAAAATACGCTAGGGCCTAATGCCCTCTATCGCCCACAGGCCTATTGCCTGATTTGTCCCCCGGGCCTAGTGCCCGCCTAACTGGTGCCGCAGGGGTGGGGGTGGCTTGGGCCTAATGCCCAAACCACCTAATCAGACAAATGACCCCCAATCTCCTAACTGCGCCACAGGCCTAGTGCCTGACTTGTGCCCTCGGGCCTAATGCCCGTCCCTGGTGGTCGAGGGAGGAAAAGGGGAGGGGGCAGGATGCCTCACTGAGGCCTTACCTAACCCGGGGGCCTCCGGCACCGTCTTCTGCCGCTGACCCGTCCTGGCCAGCGGCGCCGGCGTCTCTCCTCCGCGTCCAGCCGCCGCTGGACATCTTCTCTTCCGATCCCGACCGATGACCTCCTCCGGCTCCTCCTTGCGGCGTCTGGATCTTCTGCGCTCCGGCGCGCCGACCTCCGTCCGCGCTGCTCCCGCCCGTCTTCTTCCTTCTGCCACGCGATCCTCTTCCTCGCACTCCTGCACGCGGGCTCCTCCTCTTCGCCGCTCTTCGGCGCGGCCTCCTTTACGAACGGCTCCCGCCCGGCGTCTGATGTCAGACGCCGGGGGCGGGGCCTATGACGCGGCGAGCGCCGATTGGCTCGCCGCGTCACTCTCCGATTGGCTGCCGCTCCGGGAGCCGCGATTGGCTCCCGGAGGGCGCCAAGATTTAAATGCCCCCGCAGTCTCTGGTCCGGTGCAGGGAAAAAGGTAATCCCTGCACCGGACACCCGCCGCCACCGCCGCCACGCACCAAGCGCTGGGGACAGACAAGCTGCCCCGGCGCTGTCCCCAGCTAGGGACGGCAACATGGATGTGCCCACAGGGCACATCCTTACATTTGCGGCCAAAATTAGGGAGGGTGGAGGGTGCCACGATTATGGGCCATGCCTCCACAGCAGAGAAAACGTGGGAAAACTCTGTGAGCAGCTGGCATGTCCCCTGTCCCTCTCTTCCAGTGAACAGGTGCTGTGTGCATGCTAAACAGAGCAGTGAGTGAGAGAGAATCTCCCAACTGTTCCCCCCCTCCTACCACGGGATGTTGTGACCCGCGTGGGACAGCCGGACAGTCACAGAAAATCGGGACTGTCCCATCAAAATCTGGACAGTTGGGAGGTATGTAGTTGTATTCTCTTTTATCCCCCAAAACCCTAGCAAAGTGTGCATATTAACTTTGTTCTTGGAGACACATTTTCCCAGTGACAGAAACTGAGACAGAAATAAACAGAAAAAGTTTAAAAAGTTATACAAATTTTTGATTGGAAATTACAAATGTATTTTAACATAGATGAAGCAGTGCAGGATATGCTTCAATGAAAATGTTTTTAACAGAACCGATACACAAGTTTGACAATGTTCATATTGTAATGATACACGGCGCCATTAAAATGAATTTAGTCTACTTGAATTGTTAATGTGATTTTAGCATTCTATCATCCAAACATGACATAATCACCTGCTATAGACATAGATCTTCCTGGTTGTGTATTCAGAGGAAAGAGAAGCAAAAGTCGCAAGAGGAAAATGCTGGGAAATGAGTGGACAAATGTAATGTAATAAAGAAGTACTAAAGGAAAATGTAATAGCGATGAGGGTGCAGTGATATAATGTATAATATATAAAAACACAGTGCGACTTGATAATGCGAAAATTACAGAACATTAATTTATTATTAAAAGAATATCTATAAAAGCATATAATCTTATGAGCATATATTCAACAGATAGATAAACAGTAAGAGAAAGGGTTCAATGTTGCCCACAATATTAGCTGCAATATAATGTGTCTACAGTCTGTGCAATAGCTATTGATGTTTAGCACAATAACAGCAGACAAAGAAGTCCAGGGTGACCAATCAATAGGAGTATATTATATATATAGTCAACTGGGAGTTAGTACACACAGGGGGTCATTCTGGCCTGATCGCATGCTGCCGTTCATTGCAGTGCAGTGACCAGGTCAGAAGTGCGCATGCACCGGTGCCGCAGTGCACCTGCGCTAGGCTGACAACAGACAGCTGGCGTTGCCTAGCGATCGCCTCTGCCTGATTGACAGGCAGAGGTGGTCGCTGGGCGGGAAGGGGCGGCATGGCGGCGCTTGGCCGCCATTTTGTGGGGGTGGTCCGACCAAAGCAGATGCAAAAAGCTGCGCTGGCCGGGAGTTACTCCTGTAGTGCAAAAGCATCGCCGCTGTGCGATGCTTTTGTACTTCTGCAGGGGGGGCGTGCCTGATATGCGGGGCGGAGTAGCCCTGTGCTAGGCGTCCCCCCGCATGTCAGTGTGCCTGATCGTAGCCCTGCAAAATTTTGCAGGGCTACGATCAGGTCTGAATTAGGCCCTCAGTACATAAGGAAGTTCACTTGCAAATGCAGTCGATGTAGGTGTCCCAGGCTGACCAAAGCAATCTTTCCTGTATCGGTCCCAATGGTGCAGTATTGGTAAGGGGGTCCAATGTCACTGCTGTCCTTTAGGGCTGTAGCTTAGCATGTTTGTCTGAGGAATAGCCACTCCAGAGTGTTGTGATGATTTACACACAGACAACTTATATGGTGTCAGAAGTTTGGCTGTGATGGCACAAGGTCTCCGATGCATTATCCACTGGTTTTTGACAGCATTCATTGTGAATGCTTGACTCAACTTCAAGCAGGAATGGCACATACAGTATGCTGCAAGTCAAAGCATTGCTAAACAGTGATGCACTCGCATATTTATGGTAGCCCTGTGCCTGCGCAGCCTAACTGCGAAGGCAGTCGCTGGGCCACCATGTTTTGGGTCACAGTGGATGCGTGTGACGTCATGCAGCCGCCATGGCCAGCCCCGCAAATGGGCCGAACCCGCTTCCGTTGCCCAGACCTTGCTCCCCTCAATGCCACGTTGATGCCCACAAAATGCAGTGTTGATGCCCCCACCCCGTAAATGCGGCAGAAGCATTTGCATAAGTGAGATGCTGTTGCATATCACTGTGTGCGCACATGCAGTGTGGCTCCTGCGCGTGTGCACATCTCACAGGGGCTTCAGTATGCGAACACATCGCGGATGCGTTCCATACTAAATTAGGCCCAATGTGGATGATGTTTTGCCAAACTCGAATTTGCAGCTCATAGACGGTTGCCTCCTGGGCAGGCAGGCAGCATCCATAGTCATGTTTGATGGAGGCAGAACTAAGCAGGCATCTTATAACAGGTCCAATAGCTACTGAATGTGGTGCAGTCTGAGCGCAACAGGAGCCATCTTCTAGGGTTGTGAAAACGAACACCTCCACTTCACCTGACACTGGCTGAGGGTGTCAGAACGTCATCATCATGGACAATGAGTTCTCTGAAGAAGCACCTATTGGGGTGCAGGACAGTCCCATGCCCTTGTAGTGAGCCTATTCAGACACTGAACACACCACTAGCCCCTTTCTTTATAACCAGGTCTGGGAGAATTTCCATGCCTAATCTAAATTCCAGGACTATGCTACTTAATCTAGCATTTTTTTTTCCATTTTTTTTTCAATTTGTTGCACACTGTCCCTGCAGCCAAAACCTGTCATTCTGTCTTACACCCACACACTTGTTTATTGTTCTGTTTGTGGAAAAAGGGCGATATAGATGTATGTATGTAGATGTACAGTATCAGTATGCTGTATGTAGTGTATACCGCTATCCACTTGTCATACAGGAAGTGTTTGTTACACAGGAAGATTTTGGTTATAGAGGAAGTGCTGCTGCAGCCATTGCTCAGCATGGCTTGCAAGTAGTAAGGTCACACTTTTGCAGTTCTCCAGATGCCCTGTGGTGATTTGTACACAGACCACTTTGCAATCACTTTATCTGCTAGTATCCCCGACATTCAGGGAGAGTCAGCAAGTATGTTCTTACCTGTTAGATTTAACTCAAAATAACATTTAAATTTATTATAGAGTAAAACTTACATAACAGCAATGAGTATTTAAAGAGACCAAGGACAACTTGGTATAGATTTTCTAAGACTAAGGTGTACTTAAAAAAGGTGTACTTAAAATACTTACATTAAGAGGTGCAAGTGTACCAAGAATACCATACAGTGGAGGGCAGTGGCTGTAATCTCCAGCACATCTGATCCCCAAGACAGGCAGACATCACACATTTTAAAAACAACATTAAAGGTACTGCAGCCCACGGGCAGCCCCCACAGTGACTGTCCCCCAATCACAGGTTGCAGTATCTCATGGGAAAAAAACTTAATGGGAAGCATGCGTATGGCATCTATTCACAGAGCAGGGAGAGCATGGGGGCATCCCAGCATCTCTGAGAGTGCCGGCCAAGCTCCCACAGTATTGCAAACTGGGGTGACCCAAGGCCTTGCCCCCTTTCCCGCGAGGCACTGCACCATTTATTGGGCCCTATTCTATGAACAGTAATGTTGGGAGGAATGGAATACATTTACTGTACAATCAATTGGGAATACATGGAAAATAGCATAATAACAGAGCATATGTCCAAAAAAGATTGATACACCCTGCTGAACATCATTGTTGGGCACCAAAGCTTAGTAAACATACTTTAATACAATCATATTGATAAAGAGTTTATGTTATGGTGGCATCAGTCTTTGGACCTAATTCAGAGTTGATCGCAGCAGCAAATTTGTTAGCAGTTGGGAAAAACCATGGGGGTAATTCCAAGTTGATCGCAGCAGGACATTTTTTAGCAGTTGGGCAAAACCATGTGCACTGCAGGGGAGGCAGATATAACATTTGCAGAGAGAGTTAGATTTGGGTGTGGTGTGTTCAATCTGCAATCTAATTTGCAGTGTAAAAATAAAGCAGCCAGTATTTACCCTGCACAGAAATAAAATAACCAACCCAAATCTAACTCTTTCTGCACATGTTACATCTGCCTCCCCTGCAGTGCACATGGTTTTGCACAACTGCTAAAAAATTTCCTGCTGCGATCAACTTGGAATTACCCCCATGGGCACTGCAGGGGGGACAGATATAACATGTGCAGAGAGAGATAGATTTGGGTGGGGTGTGTTCAAACTGAAATCTAAATTGCAGTGTAAAAATAAAACAACCAGTACTATTTACCCTGCACAGAAACAATATAACCTAACCAAATCTAACTCTCTCTGCACATGTTACATCTGCCCCACCTGCAGTGCACATGGTTTTGCCCAAATGCTAACAAATTTGCTGCTGCGATCAACTCTGAATTTACCCCCTTTATAATCTGGACTTGTGCACAGTAATAGAGACGTCACTGCTAATATTATCAAAAGGCACTTGTTTGTTATTGCTTAGAAAGTGCTGTAACATATTGAAGTTCATCCGCTGTTGGCCCCAGAGATACAGCATACTTACTAATTTTCAGATAAGTGCAAATGATGTGCTTGTCAGTTACCGTCCATGATCCCCAAGTCACACATTCCACACTTCTCTCTCAGCCTTATGGCTTCCAGTACTCTTCAGGTAAATGTTAGATCATATGAAACAGCCATAATAAAATAACAGCTGTTATATATGCATAAGTTCTGCCTAGAACATATTCAACAAGTACTCTATGAGTCCTGCAGAACAGCCTGTTTTTGTGGCTTTTAATGGCCCATAATTCTCTTCACATTGGTAGGAGCAAGGGAAGAGCTCACTGCTTCCACTTTATTTATTTCTACGGTAGAAGACCATATTAGACCTAGGCAGCAATAACAATATATTACACTGCAAAGTGAAAGCACAAGAAGACACAAGGTGAATGTAAGTTTCCGAGAGCTTGGGGACTATAGAAAGGGACAGACCATTTATCTCTCAGTTGGTTATCTTTGTTCTTTGTGGCCCAATGAATGTGTACCATACAGAGGTGCTGGGTTTTTCTGTATAGTGGGGAGATAAAATAAAGGGAATTTAAAAAACAACAAAAAACAACATGTTTATAATAGAGATGAGCGCCGGAAATTTTTCGGGTTTTGTGTTTTGGTTTTGGGTTCGGTTCCGCGGCCGTGTTTTGGGTTCGACCGCGTTTTGGCAAAACCTCACCGAATTTTTTTTGTCGGATTCGGGTGTGTTTTGGATTCGGGTGTTTTTTTCAAAAAACCCTAAAAAACAGCTTAAATCATAGAATTTGGGGGTCATTTTGATCCCAAAGTATTATTAACCTCAAAAAACATAATTTACACTCATTTTCAGCCTATTCTGAACACATCACACCTCACAATATTATTTTTAGTCCTAAAATTTGCACCGAGGTCGCTGTGTGAGTAAGATAAGCGACCCTAGTGGCCGACACAAACACCGGGCCCATCTAGGAGTGGCACTGCAGTGTCACGCAGGATGGCCCTTCCAAAAAACCCTCCCCAAACAGCACATGACGCAAAGAAAAAAAGAGGCGCAATGAGGTAGCTGACTGTGTGAGTAAGATTAGCGACCCTAGTGGCCGACACAAACACCGGGCACATCTAGGAGTGGCACTGCAGTGTCACGCAGGATGTCCCTTCCAAAAAACCCTCCCCAAACAGCACATGACGCAAAGAAAAAAAGAGGCGCAATGAGGTAGCTGACTGTGTGAGTAAGATTAGCGACCCTAGTGGCCGACACAAACACCGGGCCCATCTAGGAGTGGCACTGCAGTGTCACGCAGGATGTCCCTTCCAAAAAACCCTCCCCAATCAGCACATGATGCAAAGAAAAAGAAAAAAGAGGTGCAAGATGGAATTATCCTTGGGCCCTCCCACCCACCCTTATGTTGTATAAACAAAACAGGACATGCACACTTTAACCAACCCATCATTTCAGTGACAGGGTCTGCCACACGACTGTGACTGATATGACGGGTTGGTTTGGACCCCCCCCAAAAAAGAAGCAATTAATCTCTCCTTGCACAAACTGGCTCTACAGAGGCAAGATGTCCACCTCATCTTCACCCTCCGATATATCACCGTGTACATCCCCCTCCTCACAGATTATCAATTCGTCCCCACTGGAATCCACCATCTCAGCTCCCTGTGTACTTTGTGGAGGCAATTGCTGCTGGTCAATGTCTCCGCGGAGGAATTGATTATAATTCATTTTAATGAACATCATCTTCTCCACATTTTCTGGATGTAACCTCGTACGCCGATTGCTGACAAGGTGAGCGGCGGCACTAAACACTCTTTCGGAGTACACACTTGTGGGAGGGCAACTTAGGTAGAATAAAGCCAGTTTGTGCACATTCTGTTTGTGCCGTGAACTACCGCACTGTACACTGGTTGATAAAGAGATAGTAGTATACTCGTAACAACTAGTATGACACTATGACGACGGTATAAAGAATGAAAAAAAAACCACGGTTAGGTGGTATATATTATAATAATAATACAATTATGGATGGACGGACTGCCTGCCGACTGCCGACACAGAGGTAGCCACAGCCGTGAACTACCGCACTGTACACTGGTTGATAAAGAGATAGTAGTATACTCGTAACAATTAGGATGACACTATGACGGTATAAAGAATGAAAAAAAAACCACGGTTAGGTGGTAGGTATATAATAATAAATAATACAATTCTGGTCGGACGGACTGCCTGCCGTGTGCCGACACAGAGGTAGCCACAGCCGTGAACTACCGCACTGTACACTGGTTGATAAAGAGATAGTAGTATACTCGTAACAATTAGGATGACACTATGACGGTATAAAGAATGAAAAAAAAAACCACGGTTAGGTGGTAGGTATATAATAATAAATAATACAATTCTGGTCGGACGGACTGCCTGCCGTGTGCCGACACAGAGGTAGCCACAGCCGTGAACTACCGCACTGTACACTGGTTGATAAAGAGATAGTAGTATACTCGTAACAATTAGGATGACACTATGACGGTATAAAGAATGAAAAAAAAAACCACGGTTAGGTGGTAGGTATATAATAATAAATAATACAATTCTGGTCGGACGGACTGCCTGCCGTGTGCCGACACAGAGGTAGCCACAGCCGTGAACTACCGCACTGTACACTGGTTGATAAAGAGATAGTAGTATACTCGTAACAATTAGGATGACACTATGACGGTATAAAGAATGAAAAAAAAACCACGGTTAGGTGGTAGGTATATAATAATAAATAATACAATTCTGGTCGGACGGACTGCCTGCCGTGTGCCGACACAGAGGTAGCCACAGCCGTGAACTACCGCACTGTACACTGGTTGATAAAGAGATAGTAGTATACTCGTAACAATTAGGATGACACTATGACGGTATAAAGAATGAAAAAAAAAACCACGGTTAGGTGGTAGGTATATAATAATAAATAATACAATTCTGGTCGGACGGACTGCCTGCCGTGTGCCGACACAGAGGTAGCCACAGCCGTGAACTACCGCACTGTACACTGGTTGATAAAGAGATAGTAGTATACTCGTAACAATTAGGATGACACTATGACGGTATAAAGAATGAAAAAAAAAACCACGGTTAGGTGGTAGGTATATAATAATAAATAATACAATTCTGGTCGGACGGACTGCCTGCCGTGTGCCGACACAGAGGTAGCCACAGCCGTGAACTACCGCACTGTACACTGGTTGATAAAGAGATAGTAGTATACTCGTAACAATTAGGATGACACTATGACGGTATAAAGAATGAAAAAAAAACCACGGTTAGGTGGTAGGTATATAATAATAAATAATACAATTCTGGTCGGACGGACTGCCTGCCGTGTGCCGACACAGAGGTAGCCACAGCCGTGAACTACCGCACTGTACACTGGTTGATAAAGAGATAGTAGTATACTCGTAACAATTAGGATGACACTATGACGGTATAAAGAATGAAAAAAAAAACCACGGTTAGGTGGTAGGTATATAATAATAAATAATACAATTCTGGTCGGACGGACTGCCTGCCGTGTGCCGACACAGAGGTAGCCACAGCCGTGAACTACCGCACTGTACACTGGTTGATAAAGAGATAGTAGTATACTCGTAACAATTAGGATGACACTATGACGGTATAAAGAATGAAAAAAAAACCACGGTTAGGTGGTAGGTATATAATAATAAATAATACAATTCTGGTCGGACGGACTGCCTGCCGTGTGCCGACACAGAGGTAGCCACAGCCGTGAACTACCGCACTGTACTGTGTCTGCTGCTAATATAGACTGGTTGATATTTAAAGAGATATTAGTAGTATACAACAATACTATACTGGTGGTCAGGCACTGGTCACCACTCCTGCAGCAAAAGTGTGCACTGTTAATTAATATAATTGTACTCCTGGCTCCTGCTAACAACCTGCAGTGCTCCCCAGTCTCCCCCACAATTAATTATAAGCTTTTAATTTATACATTGATGACTGTGCAGCACACTGGGCTGAGCTGAGTGCACACAGACTGAGTCACACTGTGTGACTGACTGTGCTGTGTATCGTTTTTTTTTTCAGGCAGAGAACGGATATAGCAGAGAGAAGTGAACGGATATATTATATTAAATAAAAGTTAACTAGCAACTGCACTGGTCACTGACTGTGGTAAACTAACTCTGTCTGCGACTCTGCACAATCTCTCTCTCTCTATCTAATCTATCTCTATTCTAATGGAGAGGACGCCAGACACGTCCTCTCCCTATCAATCTCAATGCACGAGTGAAAATGGCGGCGACGCGCGGCTCCTTATATAGAATCCGAGTCTCGCGATAGAATCCGAGCCTCGCGAGAATCCGACAGCGTCATGATGACGTTCGGGCGCGCTCGGGTTAACCGAGCAAGGCGGGAAGATCCGAGTCGCTCGGACCCGTGAAAAAAAACATGAAGTTCGGGCGGGTTCGGATTCCGAGGAACCGAACCCGCTCATCTCTAGTTTATAATCAGTTTAAGGGGGAAGGCAAATGTCACATAAGACACTCATTACGAATAAAATCAAGGGGCTCATTCTGAGTTGGAAGTAATGTAAGAGAGATCAAGAAACTGTGCACTTTGGTAAATCCATGTTGCAATTTACTGCATAGTGGCCAGATTTAAGGCCCATACACACTGGGCGATTTTGAGCTCAAAGTAGCTCACTTTTGGCATTTTGAGCTACTTTGAGCTCAAACTCAGCCAGTGTGTATGGCCGGATGATGAGTGGTGAGCGCTAATGCGCGCTCCTGCGTCATCGCTGGCTGCTGTCATCCTTTGGGCTATTTTACCAGCCGAGTGAACCACTTTCCACAGTCTCCTACTGTGGAAAGTGGTTCACCCCCCGTGCACATAGCTGGGCACAGTGAAAATCACTCAGTGTGTATGCACTGAGCTATTTTCCTGCCAGTGATGTTCACATCATCGACCAACATACACACTGGACAAAAACGCCCAGTGTGTATGGACCTTTAAAAAGTGTGCAGAGAGATTTACATTTGGGAGAGGCGGGTCCAAACTCAATTCTAAATTGTAGAATTAAAATAGAGCTGTCTAGCATTTGTGGGCTACGTGCAAAAACAGCCAGTGCTTACCCTGCAAGCAAACTATGTAATGTGTTTGACCCTCTTGCAGTGCAACATGGTATCTCCTGGAGCACAGTTACTTGCCCTAAGGGGCCTATTTATTAACATTAATTTTTTTTTAAACTGTGAAAAAGGGTGTTTTCACACCATTTTCACATTAGTTTAGTATCACTTAAATGTATTAAAGGGCTTTTGGAGCATTTTTTTTTTTTAACTTGTGTCATTTTTTATTGAAGTTTTTCAGAGAAAAACAAAAAACATTAAATACAGAACAAAACAAACAAAAAAAAAAGAAAAAGGTACAGGAAAAATACAGCAAATAATGCAATCTGTGTCACAGTATCACATAGATAGAGATAATAAGTGTCACGGCAATCTCGCAAATTCACATACTAAACCTCAATCAGTTAGAGAGTAGTGCCCCAGCTGCAGCCAGACGGGAGGTATTCCACCTATCCCACTGCTGAGGTAATGGGGTAGGGTCCCTCTAGACCTATGTGTAAACCTCTCATGTCCTGACACCTCATTCACTAGAGCTCGCCAATTGTACACATTAGGGGAATAAGTAGCAAACTAGTTACGTGCTATAATCACCTTAGCTAAGGTAGTCAGGCAACGAACATATTTGTACAATGCCGGGCAGTAGGATTCCTCTAAGTCTAGCGCAAACATACACATTGTAGAAGAAAGGGGGGGCAGCGTAGGTTCAGTAAGCAGAATGTCCGACCAGACTGCTTCCCAAAAGGCATATACAGTGGGGCACAGCCATAGTAGATGCCAAAAGGTAGCTTCAGGGTCACCACATCTTGGGCAGGTAGTACCAGGCCGTAGACCTGCTTTACATAAAGAAACTGGAGTTCTATACATCCTATGTAGAACAAAGAAATAAACCTGTTGGTACTTGACACACTGAGTAGTATATATAAGAGAGCACAACACCTGGAGCCATTGGTCATCTGTAAGTGGGCCAATGTCTTGCTCCTACTTAAGTTTAAGTTGATCAAATATATTCGGGCAGATATGGGCATTAAGACTAACATATAAAGTGGAAACTTGGTGACTTGTACCCAAATTCATAACCATGTCTTTAATCGGGGAATCAGAAATGGACGGAGGCTAGGCCCCAAACTGTGCCTGCACCGCATGGCGGAGCTGTAGATAACGATAAAAGGATCTATTGGATATTTCAAGCTCCTCCCTCAGTTGTGTGAAAGATTTAAAAACACCATTATCATACAGTTGTGAAACTGTGGTAAGGCCCGCCCCAATCCATATATTGTCCTGTGTGAGCTGCAATAACTCCCTATATGCTGGGTTAAACCAAAGTGGTGTGTCAGAATCTTTATCTCGCCATTCATAATAGGAGTGAGTTTGACGCCATACAAGTAGCGACTGACGGAGTAAAGGAGGAACACCAGCAGTAGAAGAGGCAGAAAGAAGGAACTGGACAGGGGAGAAGTGAGACCCCACACACTCGGCAAAGAATCTCTCAAACGTGGGACTATCCCTACTGAGAATCCAATTAGACAAATGCGCAAGTTGGGCAGCTAGATAATAGGCCCGCAGATGGGAAAACCCAAACCTCCATCCAATTTAGCCCTAACCAGAGCTCTCAGGGCAACCCTAGGCGTTTTGTCGCCCCAAACAAAAGAGGAAAGCACGCTATCAATGCTAGTGAAAATTTTCTTGGGGATATAAGTAGTAGAGTGCTGCAATAGATAAAGATATTTTGGTTGTATCACCATATTGATCAAGTTAATGCGACCCGTGACAGTAAGGGGAAGCTTCTTCCATACATGGATCCGTCGCTTCAGATCCACCTTGACCTGGTCAATATTTTGATGTACAAAAGACTTAACATTAGGAGTGATCCAGACACCAAGATACTGAAAGCGAAGGGTCCAGTGCAAGGAGGACACAATAGGCAATGGGTCAGGAAGAATACCAGATATGGGAAAGACATTAGATTTATTCCAGTTGATAGTCAGGCCGGAATAGAGGCCAATTGTATCAACAATACTTAGAAGGGAGGTCAGGGTCATTGAGAAACAAAAGCATGTCATTGGCATATAATGCAATAACATCCTCATGTCCATCAATAGTAATGCCCCTAACATCAGGGGACGCTCTAATGAAACTCGCCAATGGTTCTACAGCCAGGGCAAAAAGGGCAGGGGACAGTGTGCAGCCCTGTCTAGTACCACGAGACAAAGTAAATGGGGATGTTACATAGCCATTGACAGATATTCGAGCCACGGGGGAGGAAGAGAGTAATTGTACCCAGCGTATGAATTTGGGGCCAAAAGCAAATCGTCTAAGGACTTCCCACAAATACTCCCATTCCACAGAGTCGAAGGCTTTGGCAGCATCCAGGGAAACCACCACAGCCCCCGACTCGGACTGGTCCCCCATCTGCAGGTGACAAAACAGTCGCCTCAAATTTTGGAGAGTAGACTTGCCTGGCATAAATCCTGTCTGATCATCGTGAATGATCAAAGTGATAACACTATTGAGTCTAAGTGCCAGAATTTTGGCCAAAATCTTGACATCAGTAGGTAGCAATGAGATTGGGCGGTAGGATTCTGGGGCCGTAGGGTCCTTACCTGGTTTGAGGATCACCACAATAATAGCTTCTGACATAGAAGGAGGCAAACGAGCACCCTCTAGTAAAGCATTAAAAAGAGTCAAAAGATAAGGGACAAAGTATGCACGATATTGTCTATAGACTTCAACTGGTATACCGTCACTACCCGGGGCCTTTTTATTAGGGAAGGAGGCAATAGCTGCCTCAACTTCCTCTGGAGTGATACTAGCATCTAGAAAATCTATAGATTGTTGGGACAATTGTGGTAGGACAATACATGAAAGATATTGCTGTAGTTGACTGAAGGTATAAGTGACTTTAGAGGCATACAACGAGGAATAAAAGGACTGGAAAACCTGGGCTATCTCAGGAGTGGCATAGACCATTTCGCCCTGGGCGTCACAGATCTGCTGAATGGAACCTCCAGTTCTCTCTCCCCGAGCCAGAAAAGCCAAGTAGCTACCCCCCGTGTCCGATTGTGAATTGAGGGTATGCTGGGAGAAAAGTAATTTGCGCCTCGAGTTATCAAGTAAATGGTCAGACCAGGCTTTCCTGGCCAAATCCCACTTCACTCGGTCACTAAGGGCCTTAGTAGAAAGGTAAACAGACTCAGATTGGGAACAGGCAAGCTCCAGGCGCACCTCCTCCTCCCTACTGGATTTTTTAACATTAGCAATTTGTCGTATGAAGGAGCCCCGTAACGAAGCCTTAAATGCATCATGTTTAACCATTTGATCAGAACAGGATGCATTATGTACCTCAAAATCACTCCATTCGCGAACCAAGGCATCATGATCAGTCAACAAGGTCAACCAAAAGGGGTTCAATTTCCAGAGTTTAGCCCCACAGACAGGCACAGAATCTAAGGCCACCAGTAGGGGTGAGTGGTCCGAGATTCCCCTCTGTAGGTACTGGACATGCTTTTGGAGCAGTTTTCGTGAAAAACTGGTCCAAACCCCTTAATTCACTTTTTTTTTAGTATTCAGATCGTATTTCCCATATTTATAATGGGAAATGCGATCTGGGCTGAATTTACTTAAAAAAATAAAAAATAATATGTGAAAAAACCTTCAGCTGGCATTATCAGTTGCGAGATCCCTACCTCTGAACAGCTTTCTCTGCCCCCTGGCAGAGAAAGCTGTGCTGGGACTGGTCTCCGGGGATCAGCTAGGACACACAAGCTTATCAGTGGTAAAATAAAAAAGAAAAAGAAAAAACAAAACAAAAAAAAACATACTTACCAGTCCCAGGAGCCAGTGATTGGTTCTCTGGTGCGGGCCGCCGGTCATCGGGACCTCCTGTGCGCTGCTGTGACCACCACTGCAGTAAAGTGATGCTGAAAAATGGCAGCTCATTTTACAGCAATGGGGGTTACAGCAGCACACAGGATCCGATGCCCGGCAGCCCTGCAGGAGCAGCGATCACCGAGCCAGGTGGACAGGTGAGTATATTTGGAGTGGGGGGCGATGTCAGCACATGCGCAGCCGGACATCGGGGTATTTTTACTAAAAAATGCCCCAATACTGTTGTGGATTGTCATCGCAGGGACAGAGCTTGCTGGCAAGCTCTGTCCCTGGATGCGATAATTGATACATCTGTGCGATGTAATCAATTATCGCAGTATGGATTGGGTCGATTTTATCACATGCCATCCGCATCCGTGGATGCAGATGGTGATTAATCAGTCCCTACATGTGCAAAATAAATGCAGGTTGAGTATCCCGTCTTCAAAATGCTTGGGACCAGAAATATTTTGTAAATCTGATTTTTCCGTATTTTGAAATAATTGCATACCATAATGAGATATCATGGTGATGGGACCCAAGTCTAAGCACAGAATGCATTTATGTCTCATATACACCTTATACTCACAGCCTGAAGATAATTTAATACAATATGTTTAATAACTTTGTGTATTAACCAAAGGTTGTTTACATTGAGCCATCAGAAAATAAAGGTTTCACTATCTGTCTCACTAAAAAAATTCTGTATTTTGGAATATTTGGATATGGGATACTCAACCTGTATAGCTTTTCTGTATGGCATACTATCTGAATGGGTGGTATTCATGTGACCGGCGGTCGGGAGACCGACAGTCACATGACCTCCACCGACATCCCACCCCCTCACTATCCCGATGGTCGGCATGCCGACCAACAAAGACTATTTCCACTCGTGGGTGTCCATGACACCCATAGGTCGCCACCGAGCCTGCAGCGTGGCGAGCGCAGCGAGCCCGCAAAGGGCTTGCTACACTCGCCCCTACCCGCCGGGATCCCGGCGTCGGTATGCTGACCGGCGGTCTCCTGACCGCCGGTCAGACATACTACACCCATCTGAATACAGACAGGATGGTGCTTATTATTTTTGAATGCATGTTAACATATTCTTATTTAAATTACATATTTAACCCCTTCATGACTGGAAACAGTTTGGACCTTGATGACTGGACACTTTCTTTTTATTTTTTATTTTGCCAGAAATCATTTTATTTTTATTTCTTAAACTGGGTACTAGAGATGAGCGCCGGAAATTTTTCGGGTTTTGTGTTTTGGTTTTGGGTTCGGTTCCGCGGCCGTGTTTTGGGTTCGACCGCGTTTTGGCAAAACCTAACCGAATTTTTTTTGTCGGATTCGGGTGTGTTTTGGATTCGGTTGTTTTTTTCCAAAAAACCTAAAAAACAGCATAAATCATAGAATTTGGGGGTCATTTTGATCCCAAAGTATTATTAACCTCAAAAACCATCATTTCCACTCATTTTCAGTCTATTCTGAATACCTCACACCTCACAATATTATTTTTAGTCCTAAAATTTGCAACGAGGTCGCTGGATGACTAAGCTAAGCGACCCTAGTGGCCGACACAAACACCGGGCCCATCTAGGAGTGGCACTGCAGTGTCACGCAGGATGGCCCTTCCAAAAAACCCTCCCCAAACAGCACATGACGCAAAGAAAAAAAGAGGCGCAATGAGGTAGCTGTGTGAGTAAGATAAGCGACCCTAGTGGCCGACACAAACACCGGGCCCATCTAGGAGTGGCACTGCAGTGTCACGCAGGATGTCCCTTCCAAAAAACCCTCCCCAAACAGCACATGACGCAAAGAAAAAAAGAGGCGCAATGAGGTAGCTGTGTGAGTAAGATAAGCGACCCTAGTGGCCGACACAAACACCGGGCCCATCTAGGAGTGTCACTGCAGTGTCACGCAGGATGTCCCTTCCAAAAAACCCTCCCCAAACAGCACATGACGCAAAGAAAAAAAGAGGCGCAATGAGGTAGCTGTGTGAGTAAGATAAGCGACCCTAGTGGCCGACACAAACACCGGGCCCATCTAGGAGTGGCACTGCAGTGTCACGCAGGATGGCCCTTCCAAAAAACCCTCCCCAAACAGCACATGACGCAAAGAAAAAAAGAGGCGCAATGAGGTAGCTGTGTGAGTAAGATAAGCGACCCTAGTGGCCGACACAAACACCGGGCCCATCTAGGAGTGGCACTGCAGTGTCACGCAGGATGTCCCTTCCAAAAAACCCTCCCCAAACAGCACATGACGCAAAGAAAAAAAGAGGCGCAATGAGGTAGCTGTGTGAGTAAGATAAGCGACCCTAGTGGCCGACACAAACACCGGGCCCATCTAGGAGTGGCACTGCAGTGTCACGCAGGATGGCCCTTCCAAAAAACCCTCCCCAAACAGCACATGACGCAAAGAAAAAAAGAGGCGCAATGAGGTAGCTGTGTGAGTAAGATAAGCGACCCTAGTGGCCGACACAAACACCGGGCCCATCTAGGAGTGTCACTGCAGTGTCACGCAGGATGTCCCTTCCAAAAAACCCTCCCCAAACAGCACATGACGCAAAGAAAAAAAGAGGCGCAATGAGGTAGCTGTGTGAGTAAGATAAGCGACCCTAGTGGCCGACACAAACACCGGGCCCATCTAGGAGTGGCACTGCAGTGTCACGCAGGATGGCCCTTCCAAAAAACCCTCCCCAAACAGCACATGACGCAAAGAAAAAAAGAGGCGCAATGAGGTAGCTGTGTGAGTAAGATAAGCGACCCTAGTGGCCGACACAAACACCGGGCCCATCTAGGAGTGGCACTGCAGTGTCACGCAGGATGGCCCTTCCAAAAAACCCTCCCCAAACAGCACATGACGCAAAGAAAAAAAGAGGCGCAATGAGGTAGCTGTGTGAGTAAGATAAGCGACCCTAGTGGCCGACACAAACACCGGGCCCATCTAGGAGTGGCACTGCAGTGTCACGCAGGATGGCCCTTCCAAAAAACCCTCCCCAAACAGCACATGACGCAAAGAAAAAAAGAGGCGCAATGAGGTAGCTGTGTGAGTAAGATAAGCGACCCTAGTGGCCGACACAAACACCGGGCCCATCTAGGAGTGTCACTGCAGTGTCACGCAGGATGTCCCTTCCAAAATACCCTCCCTAAACAGCACATGACGCAAAGAAAAAAAGAGGCGCAATGAGGTAGCTGTGTGAGTAAGATAAGCGACCCTAGTGGCCGGCACAAACACCGGGCCCATCTAGGAGTGGCACTGCAGTGTCACGCAGGATGGCCCTTCCAAAAAACCCTCCCCAAACAGCACATGACGCAAAGAAAAAAAGAGGCGCAATGAGGTAGCTGTGTGAGTAAGATAAGCGACCCTAGTGGCCGACACAAACACCGGGCCCATCTAGGAGTGGCACTGCAGTGTCACGCAGGATGTCCCTTCCAAAAAACCCTCCCCAAACAGCACATGACGCAAAGAAAAAAAGAGGCGCAATGAGGTAGCTGTGTGAGTAAGATAAGCGACCCTAGTGGCCGACACAAACACCGGGCCCATCTAGGAGTGGCACTGCAGTGTCACGCAGGATGTCCCTTCCAAAAAACCCTCCCCAAACAGCACATGACGCAAAGAAAAAAAGAGGCGCAATGAGGTAGCTGTGTGAGTAAGATAAGCGACCCTAGTGGCCGACACAAACACCGGGCCCATCTAGGAGTGGCACTGCAGTGTCACGCAGGATGGCCCTTCCAAAAAACCCTCCCCAAACAGCACATGACGCAAAGAAAAATTAAAGAAAAAAGAGGTGCAAGATGGAATTGTCCTTGGGCCCTCCCACCCACCCTTATGTTGTATAAACAGGACATGCACACTTTAACCAACCCATCATTTCAGTGACAGGGTCTGCCACACGACTGTGACTGATATGACGGGTTGGTTTGGACCCCCACCAAAAAAGAAGCAATTAATCTCTCCTTGCACAAACTGGCTCTACAGAGGCAAGATGTCCACCTCATCATCATCCTCCGATATATCACCGTGTACATCCCCCTCCTCACAGATTATCAATTCGTCCCCACTGGAATCCACCATCTCAGCTCCCTGTGTACTTTGTGGAGGCAATTGCTGCTGGTCAATGTCTCCGCGGAGGAATTGATTATAATTCATTTTAATGAACATCATCTTCTCCACATTTTCTGGATGTAACCTCGTACGCCGATTGCTGACAAGGTGAGCGGCGGCACTAAACACTCTTTCGGAGTACACACTTGTGGGAGGGCAACTTAGGTAGAATAAAGCCAGTTTGTGCAAGGGCCTCCAAATTGCCTCTTTTTCCTGCCAGTATAAGTACGGACTGTGTGACGTGCCTACTTGGATGCGGTCACTCATATAATCCTCCACCATTCTTTCAATGTTGAGAGAATCATATGCAGTGACAGTAGACGACATGTCCGTAATCGTTGTCAGGTCCTTCAGTCCGGACCAGATGTCAGCATCAGCAGTCGCTCCAGACTGCCCTGCATCACCGCCAGCGGGTGGGCTCGGAATTCTGAGCCTTTTCCTCGCACCCCCAGTTGCGGGAGAATGTGAAGGGGGAGATGTTGACAGGTCGCGTTCCGCTTGACTTGACAATTTTCTCACCAGCAGGTCTTTCAACCCCAGCAGACTTGTGTCTGCCGGAAAGAGAGATCCAAGGTAGGCTTTAAATCTAGGATCGAGCACGGTGGCCAAAATGTAGTGCTCTGATTTCAACAGATTGACCACCCGTGAATCCTTGTTAAGCGAATTAAGGGCTCCATCCACAAGTCCCACATGCCTAGCGGAATCGCTCCGTGTTAGCTCCTCCTTCAATGTCTCCAGCTTCTTCTGCAAAAGCCTGATGAGGGGAATGACCTGACTCAGGCTGGCAGTGTCTGAACTGACTTCACGTGTGGCAAGTTCAAAGGGCATCAGAACCTTGCACAACGTTGAAATCATTCTCCACTGCGCTTGAGACAGGTGCATTCCACCTCCTATATCGTGCTCAATTGTATAGGCTTGAATGGCCTTTTGCTGCTCCTCCAACCTCTGAAGCATATAGAGGGTTGAATTCCACCTCGTTACCACTTCTTGCTTCAGATGATGGCAGGGCAGGTTCAGTAGTTTTTGGTGGTGCTCCAGTCTTCTGTACGTGGTGCCTGTACGCCGAAAGTGTCCCGCAATTCTTCTGGCCACCGACAGCATCTCTTGCACGCCCCTGTCGTTTTTAAAAAAATTCTGCACCACCAAATTCAAGGTATGTGCAAAACATGGGACGTGCTGGAATTTGCCCATATTTAATGCACACACAATATTGCTGGCGTTGTCCGATGCCACAAATCCACAGGAGAGTCCAATTGGGGTAAGCCATTCCGCGATGATCTTCCTCAGTTGCCGTAAGAGGTTTTCAGCTGTGTGCGTATTCTGGAAAGCGGTGATACAAAGCGTAGCCTGCCTAGGAAAGAGTTGGCGTTTGCGAGATGCTGCTACTGGTGCCGCCGCTGCTGTTCTTGCGGCGGGAGTCCATACATCTACCCAGTGGGCTGTCACAGTCATATAGTCCTGACCCTGCCCTGCTCCACTTGTCCACATGTCCGTGGTTAAGTGGACATTGGGTACAGCTGCATTTTTTAGGACACTGGTGACTCTTTTTCTGAGGTCTGTGTACATTTTCGGTATCGCCTGCCTAGAGAAATGGAACCTAGATGGTATTTGGTACCGGGGACACAGTACCTCCAACAAGTCTCTAGTTGGCTCTGCAGTAATGATGGATACCGGAACCACGTTTCTCACCACCCAGGATGCCAAGGCCTCAGTTATCCGCTTTGCAGTAGGATGACTGCTGTGATATTTCATCTTCCTCGCAAAGGACTGTTGAACAGTCAATTGCTTACTGGAAGTAGTACAAGTGGGCTTACGACTTCCCCTCTGGGATGACCATCGACTCCCAGCAGCAACAACAGCAGCGCCAGCAGCAGTAGGCGTTACACGCAAGGATGCATCGGAGGAATCCCAGGCAGGAGAGGACTCGTCAGAATTGCCAGTGACATGGCCTGCAGGACTATTGGCATTCCTGGGGAAGGAGGAAATTGACACTGAGGGAGTTGGTGGGGTGGTTTGCGTGAGCTTGGTTACAAGAGGAAGGGATTTACTGGTCAGTGGACTGCTTCCGCTGTCGCCCAAAGTTTTTGAACTTGTCACTGACTTATTATGAATGCGCTGCAGGTGACGTATAAGGGAGGATGTTCCGAGGTGGTTAACGTCCTTACCCCTACTTATTACAGCTTGACAAAGGCAACACACGGCTTGACACCTGTTGTCCGCATTTCTGTTGAAATACTTCCACACCGAAGAGCTGATTTTTTTGGTATTTTCACCAGGCATGTCAGTGGCCATATTCCTCCCACGGACAACAGGTGTCTCCCCGGGTGCCTGACTTAAACAAACCACCTCACCATCAGAATCCTCCTGGTCAATTTCCTCCCCAGCGCCAGCAACACCCATATCCTCCTCATCCTGGTGTACTTCAACACTGACATCTTCAATCTGACTATCAGGAACTGGACTGCGGGTGCTCCTTCCAGCACTTGCAGGGGGCGTGCAAATGGTGGAAGGCGCATGCTCTTCACGTCCAGTGTTGGGAAGGTCAGGCATCGCAACCGACACAATTGGACTCTCCTTGTGGATTTGGGATTTCGAAGAACGCACAGTTCTTTGCGGTGCTTTTGCCAGCTTGAGTCTTTTCAGTTTTCTAGCGAGAGGCTGAGTGCTTCCATCCTCATGTGAAGCTGAACCACTAGCCATGAACATAGGCCAGGGCCTCAGCCGTTCCTTGCCACTCCGTGTGGTAAATGGCATATTGGCAAGTTTACGCTTCTCCTCCGACAATTTTATTTTAGGTTTTGGAGTCCTTTTTTTACTGATATTTGGTGTTTTGGATTTGACATGCTCTGTACTATGACATTGGGCATCGGCCTTGGCAGACGACGTTGCTGGCATTTCATCGTCTCGGCCATGACTAGTGGCAGCAGCTTCAGCACGAGGTGGAAGTGGATCTTGATCTTTCCCTAATTTTGGAACCTCAACATTTTTGTTCTCCATATTTTAATAGGCACAACTAAAAGGCACCTCAGGTAAACAATGGAGATGGATGGATACTAGTATACAATTATGGATGGACTGCCGAGTGCCGACACAGAGGTAGCTACAGCCGTGGACTACCGTACTGTACTGTGTCTGCTGCTAATATAGACTGGATGATAATGAGATGTAGTATGTATAAAGAAAAAAGGAAAAAAAAAACACGGGTAGGTGGTATACAATTATGGATGGACTGCCGAGTGCCGACACAGAGGTAGCTACAGCCGTGAACTACCGTACTGTGTCTGCTGCTAATATAGACTGGATGATAATGAGATGTAGTATGTATAAAGAAGAAAGAAAAAAAAACCACGGGTAGGTGGTATACAATTATGGATGGACTGCCGAGTGCCGACACAGAGGTAGCTACAGCCGTGGACTACCGTACTGTACTGTGTCTGCTGCTAATATAGACTGGATGATAATGAGATGTAGTATGTATAAAGAAGAAAGAAAAAAAAAACCACGGGTAGGTGGTATACAATTATGGATGGACTGCCGAGTGCCGACACAGAGGTAGCTACAGCCGTGGACTACCGTACTGTACTGTGTCTGCTGCTAATATAGACTGGATGATAATGAGATGTAGTATGTATAAAGAAGAAAGAAAAAAAAACCCACGGGTAGGTGGTATACAATTATGGATGGACTGCCGAGTGCCGACACAGAGGTAGCTACAGCCGTGGACTACCATACTGTACTGTGTCTGCTGCTAATATAGACTGGATGATAATGAGATGTAGTATGTATAAAGAAGAAAGAAAAAAAAACCACGGGTAGGTGGTATACAATTATGGATGGACTGCCGAGTGCCGACACAGAGGTAGCTACAGCCGTGGACTACCGTACTGTACTGTGTCTGCTGCTAATATAGACTGGATGATAATGAGATGAAGTATGTATAATGAAGAAAGAAAAAAAAAACCACGGGTAGGTGGTATACAATTATGGATGGACTGCCGAGTGCCGACACAGAGGTAGCTACAGCCGTGGACTACCGTACTGTACTGTGTCTGCTGCTAATATAGACTGGTTGATAATGAGATGTAGTATGTATAAAGAAGAAAGAAAAAAAAAACCACGGGTAGGTGGTATACAATTATGGATGGACTGCCGAGTGCCGACACAGAGATAGCTACAGCCGTGGACTACCGTACTGTACTGTGTCTGCTGCTAATATAGACTGGATGATAATGAGATGTAGTATGTATAAAGAAGAAAGAAAAAAAAACCACGGGTAGGTGGTATACAATTATGGATGGACTGCCGAGTGCCGACACAGAGGTAGCTACAGCCGTGGACTACCGTACTGTACTGTGTCTGCTGCTAATATAGACTGGATGATAATGAGATGTAGTATGTATAAAGAAGAAAGAAAAAAAAAACCACGGGTAGGTGGTATACAATTATGGATGGACTGCCGAGTGCCGACACAGAGGTAGCTACAGCCGTGAACTACCGTACTGTGTCTGCTGCTAATATAGACTGGTTGATAATGAGATGTAGTATGTATAAAGAAGAAAGAAAAAAAAACCACGGGTAGGTGGTATACAATTATGGATGGACTGCCGAGTGCCGACACAGAGATAGCTACAGCCGTGGACTACCGTACTGTACTGTGTCTGCTGCTAATATAGACTGGATGATAATGAGATGTAGTATGTATAAAGAAGAAAGAAAAAAAAAACCACGGGTAGGTGGTATACAATTATGGATGGACTGCCGAGTGCCGACACAGAGGTAGCTACAGCCGTGGACTACCGTACTGTACTGTGTCTGCTGCTAATATAGACTGGATGATAATGAGATGTAGTATGTATAAAGAAGAAAGAAAAAAAAACCACGGGTAGGTGGTATACAATTATGGATGGACTGCCGAGTGCCGACACAGAGGTAGCTACAGCCGTGGACTACCGTACTGTACTGTGTCTGCTGCTAATATAGACTGGATGATAATGAGATGTAGTATGTATAAAGAAGAAAGAAAAAAAAAACCACGGGTAGGTGGTATACAATTATGGATGGACTGCCGAGTGCCGACACAGAGGTAGCTACAGCCGTGAACTACCGTACTGTGTCTGCTGCTAGTATAGACTGGATGATAAATAATGATATAAAATATATATATATATCACTACTGCAGCCGGACAGGTATATATTATATAATGACGGACCTGCTGGACACTGTCTGTCAGCAGAATGAGTTTTTTAATTTTTATAGAATAAAAAAACACCACACAAGTCACACGACGAGTGTACTTTTTCAGGCAGACAATCACAATATACTATACTGGTGGTCAGTGTGGTCAGGTCACTGGTCACAGTGGTCAGTGGTCAGTGGTCAGTCACACTGGCAGTGGCACTCTGGCAGCAAAAGTGTGCACTGTTTAATATGTACTCCTGGCTCCTGCTATAACCTATAACTGCTCCCCAGTCTCCCCCACAATTAAGCTGTGTGAGCACAGTCAGATATTATACATAGATGATGCAGCACACTGGGCTGAGCACAGATATGGTATGTGAGTGTGACTGAGTCACTGTGTATCGTTTTTTTCAGGCAGAGAACAAGAACAGAACGGATTATTAAATAATAATAAATTATAAAACTGCACTGGTGGTCAGGTCACTGGTCATCAGTCACTAGTATAACTCCTCCTAAGCTCCAGTAAGTAAATGAAGTGTCTCACTCTCACTCTCCTATCTATTTTAATTTCTAAACGGAGAGGACGCCAGCCACGTCCTCTCCCTATCAATCTCAATGCACGTGTGAAAATGGCCGCGACGCGCGGCTCCTTATATAGAATCCGAGTCTCGCGATAGAATCCGAGCCTCGCGAGAATCCGACAGCGTGATGATGACGTTCGGGCGCGCTTGGGTTAACCGAGCAAGGCGGGAAGATCCGAGTCGCTCGGACCCGTGTAAAAAAACATGAAGTTCGGGCGGGTTCGGATTCAGAGAAACCGAACCCGCTCATCTCTACTGGGTACACACCTAGCCGACTTGATGGTGGACTCGCTGTCTGGCCAACAGAGCGGCCGATTCTGGTAAGCATGTACACTTACTGATCGGCCACTAGATATGTCAGTCATGACATCCAGCTGGGCAGGCATTTGAATTTGCCCACTCAAGTGTGACATCAATCCCTGCAGCCAGTGTACAGGTGGTAAATGGGTCATCCGTACACACAGCCAGATGCGCTGATATATCTACAGATATATCTGCTGTGATGCAGGGCCGACACAATATGTCTCTGAATTATGTCATTCACAGACATATGAGGTGTACACACCCGCTGGCCCGCTGCTGATACCTCACCCGTTTAATTAAATGGGTGATATATCATGCAGTGTGTATCCAGTATTAGTTTAATAGAGTGAACTTGATATATTTTACAGGAGATATGGTGACATGCTTGAATAAATATAGATTTAATTCTATGGATACTGAATCACAATAACCCATAAAAGGAAAACTTATACAGAAGCAAGTACTTCTCTTGGGAGGGTAAGTTAGATGTCCAGGAACAATCGCTGTAATGCAAATTGGGTCTGATAATTATATAGCAGTGACCAGTCCATCCATTTTGCATTGGTTTATATGCATTGCCTTCTGTCAAAAGCATTTACAGGAGCATTTACAGTATTTGTGGAGTTTATTACAGTTGTTTAAATCCTATTTTGGGAGGAATTCAATCAGCAACGGTAATTTACTGCAGATAATTGATTCCCCGGGGGGATACTGTATACAGTTGTACCGAAAGCAGACAGACACTCATCAGGGATTTTTACTCACCTGTACGAGGCAGGTGAACCCCCCCCCCTCCGATATCAGCTCCAATTTTTTGACCACGATCGCAAAAACACATAGCTCCATTAACTTATCACAAATCCTATGTGTTTTCACCCAAAAATGTTTACATTTTTAGACGAATCGGAAAAATTGGTAAATCGAATTGTGCAAAAAATAAATAAATGTGTAAATTCAGAAAAAAATATGATCATATGTTTAGAAATGAAAAGGAACAACCAGGTAATTATCTACTTTATTGTTATAATTTTTTCCCAGTATCATACCACAATCCAAATACTTGAAAACCACAGTGGCAAAGACGGGGCCTTGCATGGGTTTTGCCATTGGGGTTTTTATAACGGACGCAGTGTGCTCAGGGGAGCCCATGCTGCACACATGTTTAAATACTTTCTAGAATCCAGAGTCAGTGCTGCAGCCGTGTCAAAAATCACTGGGAAAATGGCCGCCACACATGCACAGTAGTATGGCGCCATGTTTTTCGGAGACCTGCTCATGCGCAGTAGACCATGGCATAATGCCAGAGTCTATGGCACCCTAGAGAGGAGGGGCCCAGTACGGAGACTGCACATGGGCCCCCTCTTCTGTTAATCCGCCCCTGGACCTTGCTTATGCTAGATGAACAGCTATCCCTTGCAAATTAGTAATAATATAGTTCCAGTATCCATTTAATCCACTATACTAATACAAAGAAGGCAGGTCTATTGATGTCTCTGATGACTTAGATCACATTTTTTTGGGGGTTAATTTGAATGTATGTATTATATTAAGTAGTAGATGTGTGGGTCTGGTTCACCCAAAATTCACGATCCGGACCAGGATCCGAGTATCCGCTTGACTCAGATCCCAAAATGAGGCAAAATGTCATCCTCCTGCTGTCAGATTCTCACGGGTTTTGGATTCTAAATAGGGCAGTGCCATTTCACTCCACCTGTGGAACTTGTAGTGGGCTGTGTCCATCCAGGGGTGCTGTGATGTCCATCAAGGAGCTTGGGATGCTTTGTTTTGGGTGCTCTGTCCATGCTATGTCCATCCAGGGGTGCTGTGTTGTACATCTTGGGGTGCTGCAGTGTTGTCCATACAGGGGTGCTGCAGTGATGTCCATCAAGGGGCTGCTTTGTCCAGGGGTGGTCCGTCCTTGCTGTGCTCATCTAGGGATGCTGTGTTGTCCAACCAGGAGTGCTGTGCTGCAATGTTCTCCATCCAGGCAGTGGCGTAACTAGAATATTTTCTCCCCCAAGGCCAAAAATGCAATCCCAGCGTAAAAAAAATAAAAGCAAAAACTATTGTTTGCAATAAATAAATATATATATATATATATATACATATATATATATATATATGGATTGGGTAGTGGGGGTATGGCGCCACAGGTATGTGTGAGCAGATACTTATTAAAACAATATATAATATGTTATTTATAGACACTCCTTTTGAGAATGTAAGGTGTCGGCTAACCCCTAAATAATCAGCAGTGATAAGTTGCCTTTAAAATGTGGAACAAAAGGGGGGAATAGGGGTACCAGCGACTTACAGTGTCTACCAAATTAATATAACTATGAAGAATATAGCAGGATACGGTTTTAAAAAAAGGGGTAACAATATATTTATTTATACAATTTATAACATAATGATGGGATAAAAAAGTAGGTAAAAATTTGATATGCAGTAAAAAAAGATTTTTTTAAAAAACATAAACGGGTAAAAATAGAGTATATAGTATAGCTAGAATCCAAAATCATGTAAAATCAGTAAAAACTATTTCATACTGATAAAAAGTATTTTAGGATGGTAAAAATGATGCTTATCTTTTGAAGATGGAGAGTCAGTGGAGGTACACCCATATATATATATGTATAAATATGTGTGTGTGTGTGTGTGTGTGTGTGCTATACCCCAGTGTACTGTACTATTATTTTTCTGTGACACTGCTGGTCAGACCGCAGTGTTTCATACATGTTTTGTGACACTGTAGGTGGTCCATCCCCAGCCATGTTTTGTTGTACACAAAGGGGTACTGTGTCTGACAATGGAATGCTGTGTTCATCCAGGGGGGCTCTGTCAATCTAGGGTGCGACCCCAGTGTAAAAAATAAATAAAAGCAAAATATATAATAAACAAAAAAAATATTATGTTTATATTTGTGCTATACTCCAGTGTACTATACTATTATTTTTCTGTGACAATGCAGGTCAGACCGCAGTGTATCATACACATATTGTGTGATACTGTAGGTATAATATATACAGTATTCTGACTCATAAACGTATTGTGTAACACAGTAGATGAAAGTAAACTGCAGTATTATATTATTCTTTCTGACTCATACACCTATTGTGTGACACTGTAAGTGAAAGTACACTGCAGTGTAAAATTATTCTTTGTGACTCATACACATATTGTGACACTGTAGGTGAAAGTAAACCGCAATGTTAAATTATTCTTTGTGACTCATACACGTATTGCAACATTGTAGGTGGTACACTTTTTGTAGAAATTCTGGTGTGTGCTGTACCCCACTTCATTCGTGTCTGTTGGTAGATATGGAGGACGAACAATGGACTGGTGGCAGCACCTACAGAACAAAAGTAGCACATACTAGTGCTGTAGGTGCTGCCACCAGTCATGATGATACAGGTCTGTCAACATCAACTACTAAGGCTGATGCCCAAGGGCATAGAGGGCTTAAGTTAGGGCAACAGTTGTTGCCCATGATATGAAAAAGCCCATTGTCATGCCTGGGATAAAGACCAAAAAAATCTACCTTTTATGTGTGGAATTATTTCTACCCAAATACGGACAACAAGTGTCAAGCCATCTGTACCCTTTGTAAAGCCATAGTAAGTAGAGGTAGGGACCTTAACCATCTAGGAACCACCTCCCTGTTATATCACTCAAAGCACATTCATCAAAATGTATGACAAATTCAGAAACTTCGGCTAAAAACGTTAACAACCAATCCAGCATCACCTAGCCCCCTTCTCTCTGTTAGATTCAAGTGCCCTCAATCTCCACCACCAACACCTTCATCATCAATATCCTCAATCATGATCAGATGTAGCCCTGCATCCAATTTCATAAGCATGACTGACTCCTCTCCTATCCAGACTCCCTCAGAAGTATCCTTGATTGTAACACATGCTACTGCTGCTGATGTTGCTGCTGTGATTGGATTTTCATACCAGAAAGGGGCCAGGAAGAAAACTTGCAGTAGTTTAAAAAAACAATTGACTGTTAAACAAATCTTTGCAAGGGATTGCATGTATGACAGCAGTCACCCAGTTGCACAGCTGATTACTGATGCCATAACAGCTATACTGGTATTAGATATGCATCTAGTATCCCCCATTAATGCAGTGGGTTTTAGACAGTTAATTGAGGTCCCCATTAACAAATCTAGATCCCACTTCACTAGAAAAGCAATTCCTAGTATCTACAAAGACGTTAAAAAAACCTTAATTAATGTCCTCCAAAATGTCATTGTACCCACTGTCCACTTAACAACAGATATTTGGAGAAGCGGAGCAGAGCAAACTAAAGACTACATGACTGTGAGAGCCCACTGGGTAGGTATGTTGCTTTCAGCAGCACCAAAAGCAACAACAGCATCTCACAAATGCCAGCTCATTCAGAGGAAGGCTACTCTGTGTATCACCAGTTTCAATAAGAGTCATACCGCTGACAATCTCTTCGAAAAACTCAAGCAAATCATTGCAAAATGGCTTACCCCGCATGGACTCTCCTCGTGAAATATTTGTTATTTCGGGCAATGCCACCAATATTGTGAAAACATTACAGCTGGGTGAATTTAAACATTTGCTCACATGATTAATCACATGATTAATTTGAAGGTCCAAAAAAAATTTTCTGCAAAATGACAGGGGTGTGCAGGAGATGCTGTCGGTGGCCTGAAAAAGTTTGGTAAATTTTCGACATTCAGCAAATGCACGTCGAACGTTGCAGCGCCTGCGAGCACTGTTGCATTTGCCCTGCAATCAGCTGAAGCAAGAGGTAGTAACTAGGTGGAATTCTACCCTATATAAGCTACAGTGGATGGAAAAGAAGCAAAAGACCATCCAATGCTACACAATGAGCTCTGACATAGGGAGAATGTACCTTACTCAAGTGCAATGGAGAATACTTTCCATGTTGTGCAAGGATCTCAAAGCCTTTGAAGATGCCACATGTGAAGTTAGTTCAGACACTGCCATCTTGAGTCAGGTAATTCCTCTTATTATAATCTTAGAAAAACAGCTGGAGAAACTGAAGGAGGTGCTGAAACTTAGTGATTCTGCTAAGCATGTCGGACTTGTAGATCAAGCCCTTCATTCTCTTCACCAGGTTGCAAGGGTCCTCAATCTCTTGAAATAAGATCACTGTATTTTGGTGATTGTACTTGATCCTAGGTTTAAGTCGTACAATGTGTCTTTTTTTCCAATGGATTCAAAGCCAAAGAGATGCAAAGAGCTGTTGGTGAGCAAACTGTCAGTTCAAGTGGAACATGATACAGCAACATCTCCTCCTTCAGTTTCTCCAGCAACTGCGGCTGTAAGGAAAAAACTACATTTTCATAAAAGAACCACTGGTGGTGATGCAGATCATTCAGCAAAAAATTTTGACATCTGGTCCAGACTGGGAACTGCCTACAATTAGTGACGTGTCTAACGTGACTGCATTTAATATGGTCATCAAAGAATGGTTGATGATTATTAAGTGACAGCATCCAAATAGGCATGTCGGGCAGTCCATTTCACTACTGGGAGGAAAAAAAAGCAGTTTGGAGGCCCTTGTATAAACTGGCTTTGCTTTACTTAAGTTGTTCACCCTCCAGTGTGTACTCAGAAAGAGTTTTCAGCACAGTCAGGAACCTTGTTGGTGATTGGCATAGGAGGTTGCATCCTCAAAATGTGGAAAATTTGATGTTCATCAAAATGAATGACAAATTCCACGAGGAAGACCTTTACCGGCAATTACTTCAAAATATACAGAGGCACCTGTAATGCCTTCCTGTGGGGACAAATTAATAGTGTGTGAAGAAGAGGATGTACACACTGATGAGGGTGAGAAATCTGTTGATGATGATGACATGGCGACATCTTGCCTATAAAGAGCCAGTTTGTGTACATAGAGACCATTGGTAGCTTGTTTTGTGGTGGCCCAATCAAACCAATCATTTCGGCCACACGTGGCAATCCCTGTTGATGAAGTGATTGGTTAGTTAAACTGTGCATGTCCTGTTTAATATATACAACATAAGGGTGGCTGGGAGGGCCCAAGGACAATTCCATCTGGCACCGCTTTTCTTTGCATTATGCGCTGTTTGGAGCATTGCTTCTAGTGTAGACAACAAATGTTTTCATAGTTTATTGAACTGCCTTCCTGTCTGCTACTGCAGTGCCATTCTGTTCTATAAATGTGCAATGTTTAAAGTTTAAGTGCCACATGTTTGTGACGCCCACTGCTGTCGCTTAGCTCAGTCATCCAGCTACCTCCGTGCAACCTTTTGGTCTAAACTGGATGAAAACAATATTGTGAGCTGTGAGGTGGTCAAAATTGACTGTAAATGAGTAGAAATTAATGTTATGGAGGTTAAAAATACTGTAATAACAAAAACAGGCAAACATTCTGTGATTATAGCTGTTTTTATGATTTTTGTAAAAAGAATACAGATCCAAAACCCGCAAGGGCGGTTTTGGAAAAAAAAATGCAGATCCAAAACACAAAGGAGATACAGAACCAAAACCCATGACTTTGGTCGGCGCACATCTCTAATATTAAGAAGCATTGCGGCTCTGCTTTTTTTTTTCGGCTAGTAAGTGAGCACTGAGGTTTCAGAAACCAAAATAGTCTCACTCGTGTCTAAAGGGGGGTACTCACGGAGCGATATTCTAAGCAATCTGACTAGATTGCTTAGAATATCGGCATGATCGCTCCGTGTGTAGCCCCCTCGGCGATAGCGATGCGCGGCCCCGCACATCGCTATCGCTGCTGCTAGATTGGCCTGCATGCCGGCCAATCTAGCGGGTCGCTCACTTCACCCGCTGGGTGAAATGAGCGCCCCCCCCGTCTCCCCCCGCACGCTCAGCACAGATCGCGCTGTGCTGAGCGGCAGGAGAGATGTGTGCTGAGCGGTTCGCTCAGCACACATCTCTCCTGCATCGGCCCATGGGTACTGGGTATAACTGCCAACTTGATTGATTTTGTGTAAACACAGAAATAAAATGATTTGCGTGCAAATGCCATTATTAGGTCATGTACTTGAAGTATAGAATAATCATGAGGGAGTAGAGTCGCTATTGTTAAGGCTTTCTGTTAAGGGTTATAGTCTATTAATCTTCACAGACAGCAATAAACAGATAATGAGAGAATTATAGCGAAATAATAATTTGTCAAAACCATTGCAACTACAGTAAACATACATTGCAAACTCTAATTAGATTTCAAGTTAAGACAATACTTATGTAATTGAGTATTTATCGCGAGCAATCTTAGGTGTGATTTAAGCAAATTACAATTAAGATTCAATTTGTTTCTTTTCATACAGACATGACAGCCTTCAGTTATAGTGATGTTGTCTCAGATTTGCTCCAAAGACACAGATGCTAAATATCCCTCTGAAAGTTTATCCAGGCCTGTTCTGAGGACAAAGTACAAGTACACTTTGATAACACATGTTTAGTTTTAATAAAGGCATATTAAGTGCAAACAAGGTTACTGGTTATCCCCGGGGAATCCAATCACTTTCAATCAAAACAGCACTTTGATTTACTTTCTTTGAACTGTTGTTCTTCCATTTATTTTCCTTCTGACATTAATGCCCTATTTCCAAACATCCATCTGAAAGGGCATGGAGGGGAAACACTTTGTACTTAGTAAATGTACTTGACACACAATGATGCTGAGGATGTCTATGAATGCTTCAGCTGGACTTTAAACTCCCGCAGAAAATCACAAATAAAACATTAATTCCAAAAGTAGTTTTTCATTTTTGTGAAATAGCGTTTTGAACCTGGCAATTTATGACCACCAAGAGATTTTAATAGGCTATTCCAGTTTATACATAAATGTTTGTTACACTTTTGGTATATTATTTCTACAGCTCATCCACTCTAGACAACCAACAGAAATCCTGCTTATTTTCTAAATTCTGCAGTTGATGATGTTAGGGAAAAAGTATGAGGGGGCAAGGGCAAACAATCTAGGAGTTACTTGCTATAGAAGGTTGGGATTGTAAAGAAATCTCTCTCTCTCTCTCTCTCTCTCTCTCTCTCTCTCTCTCTATATATATATATATATATAAAATTTATTTTTTTTGCTTTGAGTTGTCCTATAATAAAATAATAAAAGGGCATATATTAGGGTAGTCTTGTAACAAAAACATGCTAAGGTAATTATAATACTGATTCAAATTCCTATCAAGGTTGAGTCTTTCATATCCCAAATTCTTGGGACTAGAAGTATTTTGGATATTGGAATTTCCCATATTTCTTAATATTTGCCTGCTATAATGAGATACAGTATCTTGGGGATGGGACTGAAGTCTAAACACAAAATGCATTTATGTTTCATGCACAGTCTACCTTATATACATAGCCTGAAGGTAATTTTATACAATAATTGTAATCATTTTGTTCATGAAACAAAGTGTGTGTACACTGAACCATCAGAAAGCAAAGGTGTCACTATCTCAGTCCGCTCAAATATATTTGGATTTAAAAATATTTTGTATATTGGATATTTGGATATTGGATACTTAGGCTCGCATTTATCAAGCATTGGAGAGTGATAAATAGCACTGTGATAAAATACCAACCAATCAGATTCTAACTTCCATGTCAGAGGCTGTGTTTAATAAATGACAGTTAGGAGCTGGTTGGCTGGTACTTTATCACTGTGCTATTTATTACTCTGCAAGGCTTGATAAATCTGGGGGTAGACCTGTATTTATTTATATTGCACAGACTTATGTACAGTAGCGCTTTATGGAGAATATTTCAGTTATTCACATCACATTGGTTAAATATCATGAACCTGTGTGGCAGGGATGCAGACGTCGTGAACGCCAAAGTGGATGACCAAGCAGGTGCACCCCCCTGCAGACCGGGCGGCAACTGGTGGGTGGTTTGGCGGCCCCGGAAAGAGAATGACGGAGGCCCTCATGTCGGCCCTAGTAGAAGGACCTGGACTCAGAGGAGAGGCTGTCGCACAGGCGCCCTAGTGAGGTGGCGGTGGCGAGGGCACCTTTCTGCACTTTACGCGATTCTGCTCTCGAACGTGCGCTCACTGGCAAACAAGTTCGATGAACTGTCCCTCCTTCTGGGCAGCGCAGGGTCAGGCATTACAGGGTCGTCTGTCCTCTGCTTTATGGAGACATGGCTGGACGACCATATTGCGGACAACCCGATGTCTCTGCCGGGCTTCAGTCTCTCCAGGGCCGATCGCTCCAAGGTTCTCTTAGGAAAAAGGAAGGGTGGTGGCATCTGCTTCTACATCAACTACAGATGGTGCACCAATGTCACGATCCTAGGCAAATCATGTAGCCCTCATCTGGAGATGCTAAGTATCAACTGCAACCCCTTCTATTCCCCCTGGGAATTTGCACCAATTGTCCTTGTGGGAGTTTACACCCCCCCCCCCCTCCTCGCCTGCATGAATGAAGCCCTGCACCACCTGGCCATATGCATATCCGACATAGTACAAAAACACCCAGACTCTGCTTATAGTGCTGGGTGACTTTAACAGAACTAACCTGAGCAAGGAGCTACCTAAGTACAAACAACAAGTCACGTGTCCCACTAGGGAGGGGCGCACCCTTGACCACTGCTACACTACCCTCAAGTCTGCCTTCCGGTCTATCCCGCGTTCTGCACTCGGCATATCTGACCACTGCTTCGTCCACCTACTCCCTACCTATACACAGAAGCTGAGAGCGATTAAGCCTGTCATCAAGACTGTTAAAAAATGGACCAATGAGGCTAAGATGAAGATCCAGGACTGCTTCGACTGCATGGAATGGGGGGTCTTTGAAGCCTCGGCAACCGACCTGAATGACCTGACAGACACTGTCACATTCTACATCAGCTACTGTGAGGACATGTGTGTACTTACCAAGACTTACCGCATTTACAACAACAAGCCCTGATTCAACCCCCAGCTCAGGCAACTTCGTCGGGGCAAAGAGGAGGCCTATATCATCGGTGATAGAGCACTATACCAAAGACCTGACCAAAGAAATCAGGCTAGCAAAAAAGCGGTTCTCGGACAAGCTGACAAACGATCTCCAGTGACCTCGTATCTGTATGGAAAGGAATGCAATCCATAACCAACTACAAGAAAACATCGAAGTCCACCCCCATGCACCAAGACCTAGCAGATGAGCTGAACCACTTATTGCAGGTTCGCAAAAGAAGTCCCCTGTGACCCAAACAATCACCTCTATGATGCCCCAAACACTGATGGCCAACTCCACGCACTGCAAGTCGCCCAAGAAGAGGTGTAGGCACTGTTCAAAAGGGCCAAACCCAGGAAAACTCCGGGTCCTGATGGAGTGTCACCATTTGCCCTGAGAGCATGTGCAGGTCAGCTCGCCCCCATATTCACCAAGATCTTCAATAAATCGCTGGAGCTACAGAAAGTTCCTTCCTGCCTCAAAAGGTCCACTATCATCCCGGTTACTGGTGTCGAAAGGTGGGTGCGGGGGGTGCGGCCTGCACCCGGGTGTCCTCCGCCGAGGAGTGACACCAAAGTGCCGGCTCCTGCTCAGTGACATGAGCCGGGTGCTGCACTGTAACATTACGTGCAGCAACCCGGCTCCTGTCACCATGTAGCATCTGGCACTGCAGACACATTAGTCTCCGGGGGCAAGCAGCAACTCCCGGACCCACTGAGTGCCAAAAATGGGGGTCGGGGTGCTTAGCCACGTCCCCTCCTGTGAAGCCACGCCCCTTCTGTGGGTCGTCCCATGAAGCCACGCCCCCTTTGTGGCCACTGCCGCATCTGGTTCAGAAGAGGTCAGTGACGCTTCTGGTTCAGAAGAGGTCAGTGACGCTTCTGGTCCTGGTCCCCAAGAAACCCTCTATCACAAACCTGAACGCCTACAGGCCAATAGCACTGATATCTGTGGTCATGAAAACATTAGAGCGTCTGGTTTTGAATCACCTGAAAACTGTGACTAGACCTCAACTGGACCCCCTACAGTTTGCCTATTGATCGAATCAATGTGTCGAAGATTCAGTCAACCTGGGCCTGCACTACATTCTACAGCACCTAGACATTCCCAGTACCTACGCGAGGGTCCTGTTTGTCGATTTCAGCTCAGCCTTCAATACAATCGTCTCCAGCATCCTCCACCTCAAATTACTTTGCCTAGGGGTCCCAGAAGCTACCTGTTCCTGGATAGTAGACTTCCTGACTGATAGGACACAGGTGGTGAAAGCAGGGGAATTCACCTCTCAAGTGCGGTCCATTAGTACAGGGGCCCCTCAGGGCTGTGTCCTCTCATCCCTGCTCTTCTCCCTGTACACAAATGACTGCGCCTCAGAGGCGCAATCAGTAAAGATCATCAAATTCCCTGATGACACCACCATCATCAGCCTCATCAAGGATGGAGACGAATCGGCCTATAGAAGGGGTGTATACCAGTTGGCCCAGTGGTGCAGCCACAACAACCTTGAGCTCAACCCTCTCAAAACTGTCGAGATAGTGGACTTCAGAAAGAAATCAGCTAGTGCACCTCAGCTAACGATTTTTGACATTGTGGGATCGCTAGTGGACGCCTTCAAGTTCCTAGGGACCACAATCTCACGGGACCTTAAATGGGGGTCCAATGCTGACGCCACTGTCTGGAAAGTGCAGCAAAGGTTGTGATTCCTCAGGCAACTAAGGAAGTTCAACATCACACAGAAGCTTCTGTTCCTCTTCTACTCCGCGATTGTGGAGTCGGTACTGTGCTTCTCGGTACTGGTATGGTACGGCTCCGCTAATGTGAGGGACAGATGCAGGCTCAAAAAGGTTGTCAGAACCACAGAGAAGATCATTGGGGCCGACTTGTCCAGAGCTAAAAAGCGGGCAACGAAGATAGTAAAGGTCCAGCTACAACCCGGCCACAGCATGTTTAACTTGCTTCCTTCAGGCGGGCGTTACAGGGCCGTCCTCGCCGGGTCCACCAAAAGCCTCAAAAGTTTCTTTCCCCAAGCGGTCTGCCTGCTGAACTCCTGAACATTGACTGACTAGACGAACATGTAACTCACTTGTGTCCCTACAATATACCTATCTGTATGACTTTACTTGCCCCCCACCTGCTTATCTGTTGCCTACTTGGCTGTTGTATAGCAAACCGAAGACAAATTCCAAGTATATGCAAATATACCTAGCCAATAAAGCTGATTCTGATTCTGATTCCTGCCAACCAAACTATGGAGAAATATAAACAGAAATAATTTGTAGAACATTAAATCTTTCTCAACACTAAACTTATGCAAATAACTGTGAACTGTAATGAAAACAGCAAATTAAATACATTTAATTTTTCATATATAAAATGTTTTGGGGTTTATGTATCTTAATTCTTTGGTTGTGGTAAGAAGATAACAAATACATTTTAAAGGCAAAACTAAAAATTTTGTCTGAATTTTCCAATTGGGAAAATCGGGACATAGGCTCCAATAAGAACCTGTCCAACTGAAGAGTTGGAAACACCATGATAGCTATTGCTATCACTTCAATTACGAGTAGGGCCCTGCAAGCATACTGCGCATATGTGGCTGTCAGGCTGCACAAGGACCAGTAGGGCTGGTGGGGAGGGATCTGGAATCAAAATCATAGTGGTTAAAAATTAGACAAAATGGCCCATAGACGGCATTAGCTGCTAAGGGCAAGTTCTGGAACATGTTTGGTAAATTTGACCATTTATCAGCCCCCAAAGAAACTCATGGGTGCTACTTTTACATTTAAAAATGGAGGACCACAGCAGATATATCTGCTGCGATCCCCTGTGCATACATCCTTGTGATACTTAATATTTGTGGATATCGTACAAATTTTCCTTGATAAATATGCTCCTTTATCTCTCTAAAGTGCCAGAGTCTACTCAACAGCACTGCCAGAAGTGGGTGCCTGCATGGAGACTGACCCCTCTTCTCTTAATATGCCCCTGCCCTTGGCCTTATGCCTTGGGCGATTGTAACGGTCATACAACCTTATTTACAGCCCTGTTCCTATGATCCACATAGTGCACAACCAGCCTGCATCTCTTTTTGTGATGAGATTTGTCCAAGTCTTGCCTTGAGTTTTTATTCCCAAAATTAATATATTTAATCAGATGTATTTAGATTAATATAATGGGAATAGATTCTTCATATTCTTTGAATTTGCCACCCAGGGGGGTATCTAGCGGGCTGAGCACTCTGGGCACTCCTCCCCCCATATTTTAAATAGGAGTGTGCCTTGTGGGAATTGGTGTACCCCAAATTCAAATTACACCATACAATATTGCCCCTTAGTCACATTACACCGCATAGTAGTGTCCCATATTCTTCCACCATACAGTAGTGTCTCTTATTCACATTACTACTATGTGATTCTAGCCCCTGGCTGCTGGTGGCACCACCAGGTAGCGCCCCCATGCCTCAGTTGGTGCCCCTGTTGAGTGCCATCCTGGTCCAGAGGTAGAAATGCATCTGCTGCCACCCAAAAAAAATTGGGCATAAAAATGTTATATACTGTAGGAGTGACATGAAGGGGTTGGAGACACTGGACTGTGAGGAGAGGCTTTCTAGGTTAGATATGTTTACACTAGAAATGAGACTACTAAGAGGAGATAGAGTTAATATTTACAAATGTATAAAGGGGCAATATGCGGCACTATCATGTGATTTGTTTACTAAGAGACCTCTACACAAAACGCAAGGGCACCCGCTAAGGCTTGAGGAGAAGAAATTTCGTACTCAGAGCAGGAAGGGATTCTTCACTGTAAGGGCAGTATGCATATGGAATACACTGCCAGAGAAGGTTGTAATGGCGGTCTCAGTCAATTCGTTTAAAAATGGCTTAAACAAAATTCTAACCAAAAAAAATATACGAGGATATAGCCTTTATACTAAATAGATTAGGGAATGCAAAATAATTCAGGTTGAACTCGATGGACTACTAGTCTTTTTTCAACCTCACCATGTTACTATGCATTTGCCCTGTTAAAACTTCCATGCCTTTCATATACCAAAATCGTGGTGCAACAGTGACCCACTGCTCATAATGGAAAGGATGAAGGCACACATGATGCCCACATTACTCAGTTGACTTCCTTAGGTTAAAGAAACCTACAGTAGTAAATTCTTATGTTACACTTATTTCCTGATACACTTGGAATGTAATTGTGTCTCACAGCATTACTGCTTCTTCATGTGTCAGAAAATGATTGAATGCTTCAAGGTCAACTTGCAAAAAGTATCAAGTAGAAAAAAACCAATATCTGTGTGAGTTTTCTAACAATATTGCTGTATAATATACAATACATAATATAGTCACAATTTGGGTGGAAAAATAGCAAGCAAGTAGTAATAAACTCCAGTAATATTGAGATAACATCAGTGTAGCAAATCCAGGGAAACTTATCTATTGCTGTACTGCAGTGCTTCCTTGGGATGTATACACATGAGCCATTGTTGCCCTTTAATATTTGCAAAGTTTAATTCTACACCTAATGCACAGAACAGAATATTTAGTGGAGCTGTGTCTAATTATATGCGCCCAGGAGTACAGCTCCCCAATTACTCTAAGCCTGGATCTGGACCTGTAGCTAAATTCATGCTGAAGCTTGTGGCAGTGAAGTACTAAAGTCTGATCACAGCTGTGCTAAACTAGAGCTTTTTGGAAGTTATTCTTTGGACCTCTATTGCATCGATGCAGGGACAACCAGCACACTTTTGGCTCATGACTCAGATGAAGAGGTTGGGAGCTCCCTCTTGTTTACGAAATATGATTTAAGTAATAACAACTCCATTGATGGTGACTCTAAATTAGGTGCCAGAATGGCTGTGCTTGCATTGATCTTTTTCTTGAGCTTCATGGATATAGCTGGAAATGATAGCATGGTGGGGAATGGTTAGGGGCCCCAGTGCCTTTACTGCTGGCAAGATGGCCCTGATTAGAAGCACCATAGGATCCACTGGAAGTCATCTTGTCATCACTGCCAGACTCAGTAAACACCACTGTAGCCGCCGGACTCACCACTAGGGATGTTTTGTTTACATTCTAGTCATGTTGACACTTCATCGGCAGAGCCAGTTCTAGACCTTGTGGCGCCAAGGGTGAAAGTTATCTTTAGTGCCCCCCGCCCTACTTCCCTTTCAAAACAGGGTTAATGCACTGAAAAAAATGGGGGCATAGCTTCATGGGAAAGGGGCCTGGCCACAGAATAGTACCTATTCACATTGCACCGCACAGTAGTGTCCGTCAGTCACATTACACCACACAGTAGTACCTCTTATACACATTACAGCAGTTAGAACCCCTCATACAACACAGGAAAAACCAATATGCAGGAAAAAAAAACCTGATTCATGCCCTTTACATTATTTGTAATTTTTCCTCTTTATAGTAATGCCCCTTACACATTATGCCACACATCGTAATGCCCATTACACTTTATTCCACACTGCAATGCCCCTTACATATTATGCCACACACCATAATGCCCATTACACATTATACCACACACTGTAATGCCCATTACATGTTATGCCATACACCGTAATACCATTACACATTATGCCACACACCAAAATGCCCATTACACATTATGCCACACACCGTAATGCCCATTACACATTAGGCCACACACCATAATGCCTATTACAACTTATGCCACACACCATAATGCCCATTACATGTTATGCCACACACCGTAATGCCCATTTCATATTATGCCACACACCATAATGCCCATTACATGTTATGCCACCCACCGTAATGCACATTACATTGTATGTCACTCACCAAATGCTCATTTCATATTATGCCACACACCATAATGCTCATTACATGTTATGCCATACACCGTAATGCCCATTTCATATTATGCCATACACCGTAATGCCTATTACATGTAATGCCACACACCATAATGCCCATTACACTGTATGTCACACACCAAAATGCCCATTTCATATTATGCCACACACCATAATGTCCAATGTCCAATACACGTTATGCCACACATTATACCATACAATGTAATGCCAATTACACATTATGCCACATACAGTAATGCCCATGATAGCATTTTATACCCCATACACAATAATGTCCCTTACAAATGATGTCCCACAGTAAGGCTCCTATTTAAATTACCTTCTTGTTTTCAGGGATCTCATGCTCATTGCCAACGATTTCCTGCTCTGGGTTCCATGGTCATTGCCAGGGGTCTTATGCTCATTGACAGGGGTCTCATGCTCATTACCAAGGGTTTCCTGTTCATTGTCAGGGGTCTCTTGCCCGTTGCCAAGGGTTTCATGCTCATTGTCAGGGCCGCTGAGAGGGTGTAGGGGACAAGTACTTATTACCCGGACATGCTGCAGTGTGCTAAGCTGCAGAGAGGCTGCTGCGCCTCTGCCTGTTGCTACGCAGGTAGGGGTTGAGTGATCACACTGATCGCTCTCCCCTCTCAAATTGCCCCTGGCTGAGAAAGTAAAGATAGTATTAATATATCCTAGAATTCTGTTCCAGAACCTACAAATATTTAGACATGACCACATACTGTACAGTGTAAAAACTAAACTTGGTGTTTGACATATCGCATTAGATACATACACCTGTTTCAGTATCATCCATATATTTAAGTTGGGCTGGAGCTATATAAGCTTTATGTAAAATTTAAAATTTACTTCCTGTAAATAAGAAGACTTTAATAACCTCATAGTAGAGTCAAAATGTGATGCTATAGGTGTGAAAGTGGTTATAATCGGGACATCTGTAGACCATTGAGACAGCAATTTTTCTTCAAATATAGTTTTGCTAATATTCAATAAGAGTAGATATAACTGTCTAGTCTTGTATGGGAGGGATTGGACCCGATTTAACAGTAAGCCTAAGTGGTCTTCATCTAACGGATTTTCTATTGCTTTTGCTTTTGGTAGACTTGTAATATAGTGTCTCGTTTGTAAAAACATACAGAAGTGGGTATTAGGCAGTTGACATGTGACTCTAATCTTACTAAAGGGGGGAATACTCCCTCCAGGACAGTGCCGTAACTAGACATTTTAGCGCTGTGTGCAAAAAACGGCATCGGCACCCCCTTATGCAAAATAAGGGCAGTGCGTGCGCAAAAATATATAGGGGCGTGGCTTCATGGGGAAGGGGTGTGTCCACAAAAGAATACCAATTCATATTACGGTGCACAGTAGTCTCCATTATTCAAATTACGCCACACAGTAGCGCCACTACACCATGTAGAGCCCCTTTTACACATTACAGCGGACAGATTCCCCTTTTTGCACATTACTGCAGACAGTTGCCTTTTTACACATTACGGCAGACAGCGTCTCGTTTTTACACATTACAGCAGACAGCGTCCCGTTTTTACACATTACGGAAGACAGTGTCCCCCTTTTTACTCATTAAGGCAGACAGCGTCTCCCTTTTTAGTCATTACGGCAGGCAGCGTCCCCCTTTTTACTCATTACGGCAGACAGCGTCCCCTTTTTGCACATTACGGCAGACAGCGTCCCCTTATTACACATTACGGCAGACAGCATCCCCCTTTTTACACATTACAGCAGACAGCGTCCCCCTTTTTACACATTACGGCAGACAGTGTCCCCATTTTTACTCATTGCGGCAGACAGCATCCCCTTTTTACTCATTACGGCAGACAGCGTCCCTCTTTTTGCTTGTTACGGCAGACAGCGTCCCCTTATTACACATTACGGCAGACAGTGTCCCCCTTTTTACTCATTACGGCAGACAGCATCCCCCTTTTTACATGTTACGGCAGACAGCGTCCCCTAATTACACATTACAGCAGACAGCATCCCCCTTTTACACATTAGGTAGACAGGAGAGATAGAAAGATACATAGATAGATAAATAGACAGACAGACAGGTACAGGCAGCTCCGGAGGCAGGGGAGAAGGAGGAGGAGGAGGCAGGGGGACTCCGGGGCCGCAGCAGCATTATGTAATTGGTAGCATCGCCGCTGCAGCTTTCCCTCTCCTTCCGCATAGGCTGGCTGCTGCCGCTGTGAATGCTGGGATGTGGGAAGCGCATCCCAGCATTCACTGTGGTGGCGACCAGCCTATGCGGAAGGAGAGGGACAGCTGCAGTGGTGCTGCCACCAATTACATAGCGCTGCTGCGGCCCCGGAGTCCCCCTCCCTCCTCCTCCTTCTACCCTGCCTCCGGAGCTGCTCCTCTCCAGTGGCAGCACAATCACACAGGCGGCTTGTAATGAGTCAGTTTGACTCATTACAAGCCGCTGATGATTTTAGGGAAAGCGGGCAGTTGCACCCTCAGGATAAAAAGACCTTCATAATGATATTCAGACCCTTTTTTTTGCCAAAGGAGGCCATTTCAATTTTCTACAGTTGGAGGGAATGAGGGGTTTCCCTAGAGAGGTATATAATCTGAGAAAAGGTGATTTTTATGTAATTTTTTTATTTCATTCTAACCATGCTTGGTAGGTTCCTTGAACAGGATATTATTAATAATGAAGGGAGGAATTTTGTCAATTTCTGAGTGCAGCAAAGCACCTGGGGAATAAGGAAAGAATAAAGCATTATCTAAATCTTTACTTTAGTATAAGTGGCTCTCTATAAAAGCCAATCACTGATATATCTAAAGTGCACAGTTGAGAAATAAGCTGCAAAGTCTCGGATTCCAAGACCACCTGAAGTACTGGGCATTGTCAATTTAGACATGGCTATTACAGCTCTCTTTCCTTGCCATAAAAAAGCGGACATCTTCTTTTTTATAAGGTGAAGATCTAGTTTAGTCAGTCAAATCGGTGGCATTTGTATAAAGTAAAAAAGTTTTGGAAAAACTACACTTTTTAGGACTATTGCTCTTCCTAATAAGGAAAGCGATAAAAGTTTCCAGCTATCTAATAGGGAAACAAACTTTCTAATCAAAGGATTAAAGTTCAATGAATAAAGGTTAAATGGGAGAGAGGTAATCTGCACCCCTAAGTATTTGATTTGCGATGATTGAAATTAGAGATGTGCACCGGACATTTTTCGGGTTATGTGTTTTGGTTTTGGATTCGGTTCCGCAGCCGTATTTTGGATTCGGACGCGTTTTGGCAAAACCTCCCTGAAATTTTTTTTTTGGATTCGGGTGGGTTTTTTTAAAAAAAACCCTCAAAAACAGCTTAAATCATAGAATTTGGGGGTCATTTTGATCCCATAGTATTATTAACCTCAATAACCATAATTTCCACTCATTTCCAGTCTATTCTGAACCCCTCACACCTCACAATATTATTTTTAGTCCTAAAATTTGCACCGAGGTCGCTGGATGACTAAGCTAAGCCACCCAAGTGGCCGGCACAAACACCTGGTCCATCTAGGAGTGGCACTGCAGTGTCAGACAGGATGGCACTTAAAAAAATTAGCCCCAAACATCACATGATGCAGACATAAATAAAAAAAAAGAGGTGCAAGATGGAATTGTCCTTGGGCCCTCCCACCCACCCTTATGTTGTATAAACAGGACATGCACACTTTAACAAACCCATCATTTCAGTGACAGGGTCTGCCACACAACTGTGGCTGAAATGACTGGTTGGTTTGGGCCCCCACCAAAAAAGAAGCAATCAATCTCTCCTTGCACAAACTGGCTCTACAGAGGCAAGATGTTCACCTCCTCCTCATCATCCGATTCCTCACCCCTTTCACTGTGTACATCCCCCTCCTCACAGATTATTAATTCGTCCCCACTGGAATCCACCATCTCAGGTCCCTGTGTACTTTCTGGAGGCAATTGCTGGTGAATGTGTCCACGGAAGAATTGATTATAATTCATTTTGATGAACATCATCTTCTCCACATTTTCTGGAAGTAAGCTCGTACGCCGATCGCTGACAAGGTGACCGGCTGCACTAAACACTCTTTCGGAGTACACACTGGAGGAGGGGGGGGGGGGGGCAACTTAGGTAAAATAAAGCCAGTTTGTGCAAGGGCCTCCAAATTGCCTTTTTCCTGCCATTATACGTACGGACTGTCTGATGTGCCTACTTGGATGTAGAAATGAGCGGGTTCGGTTCCTCGGGATCCAAACCCCCCCGAACTTCACCTATTTTACACGGGTCCGAGGCAGCCTGGGATCCTCCCGCCTTGCTCAATTAACCAGAACGCGCCCGAACGTCATCATCCCGCTGTCGGATTCTCGCGAGATTCGTATTCTATATAAGGAGCTGTGCGTCGCCGCCATTTGAACTGTTGGACAGTCAATTGCTTACAGGAAGTAGAACAATTGGTCTTCCGACTTCCCCTCTGGGATGACGATCAACTCCCAGCAGCAACAACAGCAGCGCCAGTAGCAGTAGGCGTTACACTCAAGGATCCATCAGAGGAATCCCAGTTAGGAGAGGACTCATCAGACTTGCCATGGCCTGCAGGACTATTGGCGTTCCTGTCTAAGGAGGAAATTGACACTGAGGGAGTTGGTGGTGTGGTTTGCAGGAGCTTGGGTACAAGAGGAAGGGATTTAGTAGTCAGTGGACTGCTTCCGCTGTCACCCAAAGTCAATATCCTCATCCTGGTGTACTTCAACAGTGACATCTTCAATTTGACAATCAGGAACTGGACTGCGGGTGCTCCTTCCAGCACTTGCAGGGGGCGTGCAAATGGTGGAAGGCGCCACCTCTTCCCGTCAATGGTATTATTGGTCCAAATCACTGGAAGAAAATGACAAAATCACTGGAATTATTAGTTCTAATCAATGGTATTATTGGTCCAAATCACTGGAAGAAAATTACAAAATCACTGGAATTATTCGTTCTAACTTCTAATCAATGGTATTATTGGTCCAAATCACTGGAAGAAAATGGAATGGATGGATACTTGCAGTGACACAGAGCTGCAAGATACAGCAATGGCCTACTGTACAACTATATACTGTTAGTCACCAAAATGCTGCACTGTAATACTAGAAGCTATAAAAAAAAGTATATATATTATTGTATATATCAGTACAGAGCAGTGTAACTGTGACACATGTGTGTCCTGACAAGCAGTATAGAAGCTATAGTAAAGTATATATATTAATGTATATCAGTAGTAGGACAGAGCGGTGTAACTGTGACACATGTGTGTCCTGACAAGCAGTATAGAAGCTATAGAAAAGTATATATATTACTGCATATCAGTAGTAGTACAGAGCGGTGTAACTGTGACACATGTGTGTCCTGACAAGCAGTATAGAAGCTGTAGAAAATGATTTAAATGATTGTATATATCAGTACAGAGCGGTGTAACTGTGACACATGTGTGTCCTGACAAGCAGTATAGAAGCTATAGAAAATGATTTAAAATGATTGTATATAATTCAGTACAGAGCGGTGTAACTGTGACACATGTGTGTCCTGACAAGCAGTATAGAAGCTATAGAAAATGATTTAAAATTATTGTATATATCCGTACAGAGCTGTGTAACTGTGACACATGTGTGTCCTGACAAGCAGTATAGAAGCTATAGAAAAGTATATATATTACTGTATATATCAGTACAGAGCAGTGTAACTGTGACCATGTGTCCTGACAAGCAGTATAGAGGCTATAGAAAAGTATATATATTATTGTATATCAGTACAGAGCAGTGTAACTGTGACCATGTGTCCTGACAAGCAGTATTGAAGCTATAGAAAAGTATATATTATATACTGGTGGTCCCCAGTCCCCACAATGCAGCACACTGATCAGATATTTGCAGCACACTGAGCACAGATATGGAGTGTTTTCAGGCAGAGAACGTAGATATTTTCAGCACACTGAGCACAGATTATTTGCAGCACACGGAGCACAGATATTTTCAGCACACTGAGCACAGATTACGGAGCTTTTCAGGGACAGAACGCAGCCACGTCCTCTCCGTTCAATCTCCAAAGCACGAGTGAAAATGGCGGCAACGCCGTGGCTCCTTATATAGAATACCAATCTCGCGAGAATCCGACAGCGGGATGATGACGTTCGGGCGCGTTCTGGTTAACCGAGCAAGGCGGGAAGATCCGAGGCTGCCTCCGAACCGTGTAAAATAGGTGAAGTTCCTGGGGGGGGGGGGGGGGTTCGGATCTCGAGGAACTGAACCCACTCATCTCTAATTGAAATATGAAACCAGATAACCAAGGACCAAGGTAAACCTTGTAGTGAAGTAAGGTTCTTCTTTATGGGCAAGATTTCTGATTTGTCTATGTTCATTTTATTTCCAGATACTGTACTCGTCCAAAAGCCATGATAATATTCATAATAACCTGGACAGAGTATACCGGATCTTCAATGAATAATAACATGCCATCTGCGAATAATTAGACTTTTAATTCTTGATCATGAACTCTGATGCCCCTGAACTTCGGTTCTGTCCGCAATGTGATAGCTAACGACTCTATTGCTATTGCAAATAAAAGGGGGGAGAGTGGGCATCCTTGCCTAGTTCCTTTCTAAATAGAAAAGGAACCATTTAATAGCCAGTTACAAGAAATTTGAGAGGTAGAGTTGGTATACAAAGTTTTTATATAAGAAATAAATATTTCAGGGAAGCCGAATTTCTCCATAGTTATGAACAGATGTGGCCAGTAAATTTGGTCAAAAGCTTTTTCTGTATCGACCAAAAGAATTACGCCAGAGGAGGTCATTGAAGGCGGGGAGTGAAGATGTTGGACAGCTATAAGTACCCGTCTCCCATTAACCACTGAATGTCATCCTTCAATGAATCCAGTCTGATCAATATGTATAATATGTGGTAATACAAACTTCAATCTAAGTGATAACATTTTTGTGAGAAGTTATAGTCTGAATTTAATAGAGATATGGGTCGATAGGACCCTGGTAAAGTTAAATTTCAACCTGGTTTTGGGAGTACTTTAATTACTGCCGTATTAAAATAAAGAGGAGGTTCTTTGTTTTGTAAGATATAGTTGAAAACTGTCACTAGGGTCTCATTAATTTTTGGGCCAAAAAGTCTATAAAAGTCTCCACAAAAGTCATCTGGGCCTGGTGCTTTTGCGGGTTTTAACTTTTTCACTGTCCTGACAACTTCCTCCAGTGTGATTGGGCCGATTAAAAGATAGTCAATATCAGGTCGGACACAAGGATAAGTGAATTCTGGGCAAACACCTCTATCAGCAGTTTCAAAGGCCAGCATATTGCTTTCTGAGGTCAATGGCATAGTGTACAGAGCAGAATAATAATTTTTCATTAAATCCGCAATTTGACTGTCTAAAGTCATAAGTGTGTTATCTGGTTTCTTAAGCGGACGTATTATCATGGGCAGGGCCAGATTAACAATGGGGCTGATGGAGCTGTAGCTCCAGGCCCACCAGCAAAATAAGCCAACGGCTTCTGCATACTACTGTGCTACTGTAAACAGGAAAACAAAATTCCTGCTACAACAGCCTGCCAGTGACGCCGCTGTCTGGTGGGCACAGCTGCAGAGCCAACCCAGGAGTACCTCTATTTACAACCGGCTGCAGGGAACTGGGACGATCCAGCGGCACTAGGACCAAGCAGCACTGCTCTGCTGCTGCTGGCACCACTGCACAGGGTAAAAATCAAGGGATGATGGGAGGGGACCGTTATCAGCACTTGTTACACAGCGTATGCGGCTAATACGGCACAATGAGAAGGGTGCCAGGCAGCCTGGACCACAGCCGACCCGGAAGCCCATGCTGTATCCCCGGCTCTGGCGGCTCCGGTGGAGTTCCTGTCTCAGCCGCAGCTTCCTCTAGACGCCGGGCCGGCCTCGGCTGATTGGTGATTGGCGTTCGCCGAAGGCTGGGTCTCCCCTGAAACTATCACTCTGTGCTGGTAGGTCCCCGGAGCACCCTATTCCTGAGCCAGAGCTGCCATCTGCCAGTGACAGGTAAACATAACCCAGCACAATTGACAGTGCCTCCTGCAATCCCCCCCTCCCCCATAAACAGTCTAATCCCCCCTCCTCCCCCTGTCTCCAGGCTCACTCACCACTCTCACCAGACTAATCTCCCCCTCCTCCCCCAATCATCAGGCTAATCCCCCTCCACTTCCTGTCACCAGCCTCACCCACCCCTCTCACCAGATTTATCCCCCCTCCTTCCCCTGTCACCAGGCTCACCCATCCCTCTCACCAGACTAATCCCCCCTCCTCTCCCTGTCACCAGGCTAATCCCCCTCCTGCCCCTGTCACCAGGCTAATCCCCCTCCTAATCCTGTCACCAGGCTAATCCTGCTCCTCCTCCTGTCACCATGCCAAACCCTTCCTCACCAAACTAACCCCCCTCCTCCCCTTTCACCAGGCCAACCCCCCTCACCACCCTAACCCACCTCCTCCCTCTGTCACCAGGCTAACTCCCCACAAGACTAATCTCCCCCTCCCGCCCCTGTCAGCAGGCTAACCCCCCTCCAGCCCCTGTCACCAGGCTAAACTCCCTCCTCCCCCTGTCACCAGGCTAATCCCCCTCCTCCCCCTGTCACCAGGCTCACCCACCCCTCTTACCAACCTAATCCCCCCCCTCCTCCTGTCACCAGGCTAAATCCCCTCCTCCCCGTCACCAGGCTAATTCCCCTCCTCCCCCTGTCTCCAGGTCACCCACCCCTCTTACCAGACTAATCCCCCCTCCTCCTCCTGTCACCAGCCTTATCTCCCTCCTCTCCTTGTCACCAGCCTCACCCACTCCTCTCACCAGACTAATCCCACCCCTCTCACCAGACTAATCCCACCCCCTCCCCCTGACACCAGGCAAATCCCCCTCCACTCCATGTCACCAGGCTGTTACCCCTCCTCTCCCTTTCACCAGCCTCACCCACCCCTTTTTACCAGATTAATCCCCCCTCCTCCCCCTGTCACCAGGCTCACCCACCCCTCTCACCAGACTAATCCTCCTTCTCCTGTCACCAGGCTAATCCACCTCCTCCCTATGTCACCAGGACAAACCTCCCCTCACCAGGCTAAGCCCCCATCCTCCCCTGTCAGCAGTCTGCCCCCCCCCCTCACCAAAACACCAGACTGTTCTTCCCTGTCTTCCTACCATCTTCCATTGTTCTTCCTCATATCTACCTCCCGTATTCTTCCCGTCTAGCCGCTATTCATCCTCCCATCCCCCGTGTGCCTCCCATCTTCCCCTGTTCTTTCACCTGTCTCCCCCTCCCTTCTTCCTCCTATCTTCCCCTGTTCTTCCACCTGTCTTCCTCCTTCTTCCTGCCATCTTCCCGTTTCCCTCCCATCTCCTACGTGGATAGTTAGTCCCACAGACCAAAAATGTACAATAGACAAGCTTGGCAGCGCTCGTAATTTAAACAATTCAATAATACGTGGATAGATAAAAATAAAATGTAATGTAAAAATGTTTGAAAAACATACATTGTATGTATGTGTGTGTGTGTGTGTGTGTGTGTGTGTGTGTGTGTGTGTGTATATATATATAAGTCACACTCCCACCATGCTGGTCACACCCGTTGCAGAGGTAGGCACACAATAGGCCCATCATAAATGTCAGCTCCAGGCCCATTAGGATCATGGGTGATCTCGTCCCATTTAGAATATTCGTAAATAGTTTGCCTGCTTTATTTCCAAATCTGTGGTATCGATAGCTACTTTTTGAAGAATACCTTTCTGCCATTGTTTTTAATAACTCATCAAGGTGAGTTTTGCTTCCTGATACCCACATCGTTGGATATTCACTCCCTCACCCTAATTTGGTCAATTAGGAGCCTTTAATTATTAATAATTAGGCTACATAGACCCGACACTTATTTATCCATTTATTTCTATTTTATTGGCTACATCCTGTTCCTTTTTCATCCTTTTTCATAACTCTTATTAGGCTTATTAGGCTGTTTTAACTAGAGATGAGCGGGTTCGGTTTCTCTGAATCCGAACCCGCACGAACTTCATGTTTTTTTTCACGGGTCCGAGCGACTCGGATCTTCCCGCCTTGCTCGGTTAACCCGAGCGCGCCCGAACGTCATCATGACGCTGTCGGATTCTCGCGAGACTCGGATTCTATATAAGGAGCCGCGCGTCGCCGCCATTTTCACACGTGCATTGAGATTGATAGGGAGAGGACGTGGCTGGCGTCCTCTCCATTTAGATTAGAAGAGAGAGAGAGAGAGATTGACCTGATTTACTGGAGCTTAGGAGTACTGTAGAACTGTAGAGAGTGCAGAGTTTACTAGTGACTGACCACAGTGACCACCAGACAGTGCAGTTTTATTTAATATATCCGTTCTCTGCCTGAAAAAAACGATACACAGTGACTCAGTCACATACCATATCTGTGTGCACTGCTCAGCCCAGTGTGCTGCATCATCTATGTATATATCTGACTGTGCTCAGCTCACACATCTTATAATTGTGGGGGAGACTGGGGAGCACTGCAGTGCCAGTTATAGGTTATAGCAGGAGCCAGGAGTACATATTATTATTAAAATTAAACAGTGCACACTTTTGCTGCAGGAGTGCCACTGCCAGTGTGACTGACCAGTGACCTGACCACACTGACCACCAGTATAGTTAGTAGTATAGTATACTATATTGTGATTGCCTGAAAAAGTTAAACACTCGTATCTGACTGTGCTCAGCTCACACATCTTATAATTGTGGGGGAGACTGGGGAGCACTGCAGTGCCAGTTATAGGTTATAGCAGGAGCCAGGAGTACATATTATTATTAAAATTAAACAGTGCACACTTTTGCTGCAGGAGTGCCACTTGCCAGTGTGACTGACCAGTGACCACCTGACCACACTGACCACCAGTATAGTTAGTAGTATAGTATACTATATTGTGATTGCCTGAAAAAGTTAAACACTCGTCGTGTGACTTCACTTGTGTGGTGTTTTTTTTTTATTCTATAAAAAACTCATTCTGCTGACAGACAGTGTCCAGCAGGTCCGTCATTATATAATATATACCTGTCCGGCTGCAGTAGTGATATATATATATTTTTTATATCATTATTTATCATCCAGTTGCAGCAGACACAGTACGGTAGTTCACGGCTGTAGCTACCTCTGTGTCGGCACTCGGCAGTCCGTCCATAATTGTATACCACCTACCCGTGGTTTTTTTTTCTTTCTTCTTTATACATACATACTACTACTACATCTCTTTATCAACCAGTCTATATTAGCAGCAGACACAGTACAGTACGGTAGTCCACGGCTGTAGCTACCTCTGTGTCGGCACTCGGCAGTCCGTCCATAATTGTATACCACCTACCCGTGGTTTTTTTTTCTTTCTTCTTTATACATACATACTACTACTACATCTCTTTATCAACCAGTCTATATTAGCAGCAGACATAGTACAGTACGGTAGTCCACGGCTGTAGCTACCTCTGTGTCGGCACTCGGCAGTCCGTCCATAATTGTATACCACCTACCCGTGGTTTTTTTTTCTTTCTTCTTTAAACATACATACTACTACTACTACTACATCTCTTTATCAACCAGTCTATATTAGCAGCAGACACAGTACAGTACGGTAGTCCACGGCTGTAGCTACCTCTGTGTCGGCACTGGGCAGTCCGTCCATAATTGTATACCACCTACCCGTGGTTTTTTTTTCTTTCTTCTTTATACATACATACTACTACTACTACATCTCTTTATCAACCAGTCTATATTAGCAGCAGACACAGTACAGTACGGTAGTCCACGGCTGTAGCTACCTCTGTGTCGGCACTGGGCAGTCCGTCCATAATTGTATACCACCTACCCGTGTTTTTTTTTTCTTTCTTCTTTATACATACATACTACTACTACTACATCTCTTTATCAACCAGTCTATATTAGCAGCAGACACAGTACAGTACGGTAGTCCACGGCTGTAGCTACCTCTGTGTCGGCACTGGGCAGTCCGTCCATAATTGTATACCACCTACCCGTGGTTTTTTTTCTTTCTTCTTTATACATACATACTACTACTACATCTCTTTATCAACCAGTCTATATTAGCAGCAGACACAGTACAGTATGGTAGTCCACGGCTGTAGCTACCTCTGTGTCGGCACTGGGCAGTCCGTCCATAATTGTATACCACCTACCCGTGGTTTTTTTTTCTTTCTTCTTTATACATACATACTACTACTACATCTCTTTATCAACCAGTCTATATTAGCAGCAGACACAGTACAGTACGGTAGTCCACGGCTGTAGCTACCTCTGTGTCGGCACTGGGCAGTCCGTCCATAATTGTATACCACCTACCCGTGTTTTTTTTTTCTTTCTTCTTTATACATACATACTACTACTACATCTCTTTATCAACCAGTCTATATTAGCAGCAGACACAGTACAGTACGGTAGTCCACGGCTGTAGCTACCTCTGTGTCGGCACTCGGCAGTCCATCCATAATTGTATACTAGTATCCATCCATCTCCATTGTTTACCTGAGGTGCCTTTTAGTTGTGCCTATTAAAATATGGAGAACAAAAATGTTGAGGTTCCAAAATTAGGGAAAGATCAAGATCCACTTCCACCTCGTGCTGAAGCTGCTGCCACTAGTCATGGCCGAGACGATGAAATGCCAGCAACGTCGTCTGCCAAGGCCGATGCCCAATGTCATAGTACAGAGCATGTCAAATCCAAAACACCAAATATCAGAAAAAAAAGGACTCCAAAACCTAAAATAAAATTGTCGGAGGAGAAGCGTAAACTTGCCAATATGCCATTTACCACACGGAGTGGCAAGGAACGGCTGAGGCCCTGGCCTATGTTCATGGCTAGTGGTTCAGCTTCACATGAGGATGGAGGCACTCAGCCTCTCGCTAGAAAAATGAAAAGACTCAAGCTGGCAAAAGCAGTAGCACCGCAAAGAACTGTGCGTTCTTCGAAATCCCAAATCCACAAGGAGAGTCCAATTGTGTCGGTTGCGATGCCTGACCTTCCCAACACTGGACGTGAAGAGCATGCGCCTTCCACCATTTGCACGCCCCCTGCAAGTGCTGGAAGGAGCACCCGCAGTCCAGTTCCTGATAGTCAGATTGAAGATGTCAGTGTTGAAGTACACCAGGATGAGGAGGATATGGGTGTTACTGGCGCTGGGGAGGAAATTGACCAGGAGGATTCTGATGGTGAGGTGGTTTGTTTAAGTCAGGCACCCGGGGAGACACCTGTTGTCCGTGGGAGGAATAGGGCCGTTGACATGCCTGGTGAAAATACCAAAAAAATCAGCTCTTCGGTGTGGAAGTATTTCACCAGAAATGCGGACAACAGGTGTCAAGCCGTGTGTTCCCTTTGTCAAGCTGTAATAAGTAGGGGTAAGGACGTTAACCACCTCGGAACATCCTCCCTTATACGTCACCTGCAGCGCATTCATAATAAGTCAGTGACAAGTTCAAAAACCTGGGCCGACAGCGGAAGCAGTCCACTGACCAGTAAATCCCTTCCTCTTGTAACCAAGCTCACGCAAACCACCCCACCAACTCCCTCAGTGTCAATTTCCTCCTTCCCCAGGAATGCCAATAGTCCTGCAGGCCATGTCACTGGCAATTCTGACGAGTCCTCTCCTGCCTGGGATTCCTCCGATGCATCCTTGCGTGTAACGCCTACTGCTGCTGGCGCTGCTGTTGTTGCTGCTGGGAGTCGATGGTCATCCCAGAGGGGAAGTCGTAAGCCCACTTGTACTACTTCCAGTAAGCAATTGACTGTCCAACAGTCCTTTGCGAGGAAGATGAAATATCACAGCAGTCATCCTGTTGCAAAGCGGATAACTGAGTCCTTGACAACTATGTTGGTGTTAGACGTGCGTCCGGTATCCGCCGTTAGTTCACAGGGAACTAGACAATTTATTGAGGCAGTGTGCCCCCGTTACCAAATACCATCTAGGTTCCACTTCTGTAGGCAGGCGATACCGAGAATGTACACGGACGTCAGAAAAAGACTCACCAGTGTCCTAAAAAATGCAGTTGTACCCAATGTCCACTTAACCACGGACATGTGGACAAGTGGAGCAGGGCAGGGTCAGGACTATATGACTGTGACAGCCCACTGGGTAGATGTATGGACTCCCGCCGCAAGAACAGCAGCGGCGGCACCAGTAGCAGCATCTCGCAAACGCCAACTCTTTCCTAGGCAGGCTATGCTTTGTATCACCGCTTTCCAGAATACGCACACAGCTGAAAACCTCTTACGGCAACTGAGGAAGATCATCGCAGAATGGCTTACCCCAATTGGACTCTCCTGTGGATTTGTGGCATCGGACAACGCCAGCAATATTGTGTGTGCATTAAATATGGGCAAATTCCAGCACGTCCCATGTTTTGCACATACCTTGAATTTGGTGGTGCAGAATTTTTTAAAAAACGACAGGGGCGTGCAAGAGATGCTGTCGGTGGCCAGAAGAATTGCGGGACACTTTCGGCGTACAGGCACCACGTACAGAAGACTGGAGCACCACCAAAAACTACTGAACCTGCCCTGCCATCATCTGAAGCAAGAAGTGGTAACGAGGTGGAATTCAACCCTCTATATGCTTCAGAGGTTGGAGGAGCAGCAAAAGGCCATTCAAGCCTATACAATTGAGCACGATATAGGAGGTGGAATGCACCTGTCTCAAGTGCAGTGGAGAATGATTTCAACGTTGTGCAAGGTTCTGATGCCCTTTGAACTTGCCACACGTGAAGTCAGTTCAGACACTGCCAGCCTGAGTCAGGTCATTCCCCTCATCAGGCTTTTGCAGAAGATGCTGGAGGCATTGAAGAAGGAGCTAAAAGGGAGCGATTCCGCTGGGCATGTGGGACTTGTGGATGCAGCCCTTAATTCGCTTAACAAGGATTCACGGGTGGTCAATCTGTTGAAATCAGAGCACTACATTTTGGCCACCGTGCTCGATCCTAGATTTAAAACCTACCTTGGATCTCTCTTTCCGGCAGACACAAGTCTGCTGGGGTGCAAAGACCTGCTGGTGACAAAATTGTCAAGTCAAGCGGAACGCGACCTGTCAACATCTCCTCCTTCACATTCTCCCGCAACTGGGGGTGCGAGGAAAAGGCTCAGAATTCCGAGCCCACCCGCTGGCGGTGATGCAGGGCAGTCTGGAGCGACTGCTGATGCTGACATCTGGTCCGGACTGAAGGACCTGACAACGATTACGGACATGTCGTCTACTGTCACTGCATATGATTCTCTCAACATTGAAAGAATGGTGGAGGATTATATGAGTGACCGCATCCAAGTAGGCACGTCACACAGTCCGTACTTATACTGGCAGGAAAAAGAGGCAATTTGGAGGCCCTTGCACAAACTGGCTTTATTCTACCTAAGTTGCCCTCCCACAAGTGTGTACTCCGAAAGAGTGTTTAGTGCCGCCGCTCACCTTGTCAGCAATCGGCGTACGAGGTTACATCCAGAAAATGTGGAGAAGATGATGTTCATTAAAATGAATTATAATCAATTCCTCCGCGGAGACATTGACCAGCAGCAATTGCCTCCACAAAGTACACAGGGAGCTGAGATGGTGGATTCCAGTGGGGACGAATTGATAATCTGTGAGGAGGGGGATGTACACGGTGATATATCGGAGGATGATGATGAGGTGGACATCTTGCCTCTGTAGAGCCAGTTTGTGCAAGGAGAGATTAATTGCTTCTTTTTTGGTGGGGGTCCAAACCAACCCGTCATATCAGTCACAGTCGTGTGGCAGACCCTGTCACTGAAATGATGGGTTGGTTAAAGTGTGCATGTCCTGTTTATACAACATAAGGGTGGGTGGGAGGGCCCAAGGACAATTCCATCTTGCACCTCTTTTTTCTTTTATTTTTCTTTGCGTCATGTGCTGTTTGGGGAGGGTTTTTTGGAAGGGACATCCTGCGTGACACTGCAGTGCCACTCCTAGATGGGCCCGGTGTTTGTGTCGGCCACTAGGGTCGCTAATCTTACTCACACAGCTACCTCATTGCGCCTCTTTTTTTCTTTGCGTCATGTGCTGTTTGGGGAGGGTTTTTTGGAAGGGACATCCTGCGTGACACTGCAGTGCCACTCCTAGATGGGCCAGGTGTTTGTGTCGGGCACTTGGGTCGCTGAGCTTAGTCACACAGCTACCTCATTGCACCTCTTTTTTTCTTTGCGTCATGTGCTGTTTGGGGAGTGTTTTTTGGAAGGGCCATCCTGCGTGACACTGCAGTGCCACTCCTAGATGGGCCAGGTGTTTGTGTCGGCCACTAGGGTCGCTTAGCTTAGTCATCCAGCGACCTCGGTGCAAATTTTAGGACTAAAAATAATATTGTGAGGTGTGAGGTATTCAGAATAGACTGAAAATGAGTGGAAATTATGGTTTTTGAGGTTAATAATAATATGGGATCAAAATGACCCCCAAATTCTATGATTTAAGCTGTTTTTTAGGGTTTTTTGAAAAAAACACCCGAATCCAAAACACACCCGAATCCGACAAAAAAAATTCGGTGAGGTTTTGCCAAAACGCGGTCGAACCCAAAACACGGCCGCGGAACCGAACCCAAAACCAAAACACAAAACCCGAAAAATTTCAGGCGCTCATCTCTAGTTTTAACACCATGCTGCACTTCAAATTAGTTTTACTTGTTGTATACTCAATCACAGTACCTGATGTACTCCTAATATCCATTCTTTTAATCATTTTTTCATTGTCTACAAAAATCTTAGTATCAAATACGATTTACTTTTTGTAATCATAAAACACCTGCATTTCTGTGACTTTATTTCTCTTTGAGGAGACACTTCACTGATATTCCATTAGCGTTGTTTAAATTTCTGAACTAATGATAAATTGAGCTAATGCTATCATATAATTGCTAGCAAATAGTACCCAGTGTATATAATTATATACAGACTTATAAATATATACTTTTTATTGTGGTTGTGTTTTAATTTTTGTTTTAATCTTTGTTTCTCTCTTGCATTCTTTCCTTTTATGTGATATCATTTATGGGCCCCCCTGTCAAGCCTTGATCGCAAACAATTCCCTCAGAATCTGAGGATATCAGCAGCCAATTAAGGGACACATCCTTTCACTGATTGGATCCAAACCAGCTTCATTCACGTTAAAAGCCTGCGGGGACCCAGCCCACAACAGGAAGTGATCAAGCCCGGCGGACGGGTGAAACGCGTCTTCCGACTTCACCTTTGTCCTGGCTGACTGCAATAGCGGACGTTCTTCTTCCGACCCGTGTCCCGTGCCTCTCTTGACAGCGTTTCACTTGGGCTGACCGGAGCATCGGATATCCTCCTTCTCCTCTCCTGCGGTGGTCCTGTGCTTCTTCCGACATCACCACGTTTGAACTGAGTAGCGGACGTGTTCCTGCACCTGCCTGGGGCTGCCGGGCCGGTGGCACCATTCGGAACAGACTTCAGCGTGGTGGAAGGGGTCACCATATCCAGTCATCGCGGGTAATATCTAATTTTCTCCTACCCGTCACGATCAGTCTGAGACCCGCATAGATTGGACACCTATTAGCCCCTGCTGGTCTGAGTCAACGTTCATATCTCTTGCTATTCATTAAACCGATACGCCTGTATCCTAAATATCCCAGGTGTTGTCCCTGATCCCATTTTTTCATTTTTATGCCTAATTAGCAATATACGCTGGGATTATTGATTATTGATTTATACATGCGCTGGGATGTAGAAATTTATCCAGAACACTGTCTTTGTATTTGCTTCAATATTACTTGTTTCCAAACACGGACTAGTTTCTTGAATACATTGTATCCCTCATAGAGATTGCATTTCATTTGTGTACATGATCTATCCAACCTTCTCTCCCCCCCACCTTCTTGTGCCTTTTTTTGCAGCAATACTACTGGATATATTGTCATTTTGCACTGTTTACTTAGAATAATACCACCATTAAAAACACCTTTTTAATACATCTAGTATCAATCCAGAGATTGCAATACTGTTGTTGTGCCCAGTAACAATCCAGTTGTAATATAGAAAATAATTTTATTATTGGGTGGAGACACTGCACTCTATACCGGATTAATACAATCATAGAGATCACACTCTGCACATATTGGACAACAATCTAGCATCTTTATCCAGTGGCAATATTACTATTTGGTCTAATTTCAGCAACTGTATATTTGTATGGATGCATAACCCTGATTAGTCCATCTGGACATATGCTTCTTTTTCCACACCTTTTTTTTATAACCTTAATTACTTGACCGGTATAGGTACCATTGTGTACTCCTCTTCTTTGTTTCCATCTATACTTAATTTCATGGACTCTCACCACTGATTCTGGGTATATCCCCGTCTAACATTGGCAGCAGATCCATCTATTTTCCTCTATTGGTTAATTTCTGTCATTTTGCTTTGATACTATGTAATTCGTGAACTCTCATCAGTGATTCCAGAGCTTCCTATTGGCGTTCACTTTCCCTACTATCATACCACACTGGAAACGCCCGAAACCGTCCGAACTTGGAAGCTAATCAGTGTTGGGCTGGGTCAGTACTCAAGTGGGGGACCATTGAGGAAGACTCAGTTTAGTAGAGCACGCGCTGGTCCCACATGCTCAGTGTCTAACACTGACAGCAGATTCACTCTGCCTTCTTATTTTCTTCTGCTCCTTTTTCTATTCATAAATTACTTCCTTCATTGAAGCATTATTTTGGAACCAATATAGGACAGGGTTTCAATTTCGTAAATTTTTGTTAGTAGAACGTACCTCTCAATATCCAAGTTATTTATTTACCGCACCTAGATCTGACTCCGTCAGCCAGGACTGCATTATCATCATTATCATATCAGCAATTCTGCTAATTGTTTATTGTTCTTTTTTTGACTGTCTTTTCTCTCATTAACCACTAAGTATCTTAATTTTGTGACAATAAAAATTGATTTTAAATATTATATCACATCTCGTTCAGTCTTTACATTGTTCAAATTAAGAGTGCACCCAAAAAACAGTCTTCTTTTCTCCTTGTTGTTCTACCTCACTCTGTGATGCTGGGATGGACAGGTCTTCTAGTTAGTATAAGCCAAAGTTAGGGATCTTTGAAGTTTTAAGTATACGCTAGAATAAGACTTTCTAAGTGAAGCGGTATAAAACAAAATAGCTGCCCTAAGTACGGCTTTAGCAGACTGCCAGAATACAGGTGGATTAGTATCAGCATGCAGTTTATTCCAAAATTTATAGTCCTCCCAAGTTTCCACCAGAAAAGTCTTACATTTGGGTGACTTAGCAAGATGTGATGGAAATCTCCATAATGTTGGCATTTTCCTTTCACATCCAACTGTTAGATTAATTGATTAATAACACATGATCTGACAATGATATTGGTTCAATGTTCAGTTCAGTAATATGGGAAAAAAGGGTCTGTGATATAAGAAGGTAGTCAATCCTAGAGAGTGTGTGATGTGCAGCTGAAAGGCATGTATATTCCTTAATAGTAGGGTTCATGGTTCTCCATAAATCGAGTAATTGTAACTGCTCAGCAAATACTGGAACACCTAGTTTGGGGAGAGGGGATAAATGAAGAGGTGTTTTAGGCTTACCCAAATGATGGTCAGATATTAAATTAAAGTCTCCACATACAATCAGTGACTGAGCACTAACCGGGGGGAGGTGAACTATCAAGTTTTGGAAGGATAATTTCTTGTATACATTGGGCACATATACATTACATAAAATATATTGTCTATTGTATAAAGTTATATGAGCTATTACAAATCTGCCATCAGGATCTCTAATGATGTTTGTAACTGTGAGTGGAAGAGATCTCTTATATAAAATGGCGACACAGTGTGCTTTAGATGTGTACGGTGCTGCAGCCGCTAGTTTCCAGTTCAATATTTGTAATTTGACCATTTCCGAGGATATTAGGTGAGCCTCTTGAATAAAAGCAATATCTACTTTTTGTTTAGACAGATACAACAGTATGTTTTGGCGTTTTCACCGAATCACAACAACAACTAAGACAGGGACAAATGCATTTACACATAAAAATCAGTACAAATTCAAAAAGGGGGCGTCACCATGGGTAAAGGGGCCACACCCCATGGCCACGCCCATTTTCCTATACTTTCAATGGGAGTTTGGAGAGCCAAAAATTGGTACAGACCATAAAAAAAAAGGTATTGTACCTGCCAAAAAGGTACAGTTGGAGGGTATGCTGGTGTATTCTAAATGGGCAACCAGTGTAAAACTCTATGCCCTCACAACAGAAGACCTAAGATGGTCTTCCTGGGGCATTACTCCTCCCCGCCCCTAAACATAAAGAAGAACACTTAAGCAAGTATTAAATGAACATCAAAGGTTAGTGTATGTTTATCTAATAGTAGGCACACATCAGACATTATGGCAACCTATTAAAATATTAAGGAAAGCAATATCTGAAAAGCTGCAGTGGCCACACATTGCTAAATAAAGCACAGTACACATTACAACAGAATAATAATAGAACCGTTAGAGCAATCTCACAGTCAAGTGGGGTTAGCAGGAGTATCGGCAATATCATTTTGCGTCTCTGTGGCCAGCTCCTGCATGTAGGTCATGGCACCTTCTGATGAGGTGAAATCTATATGGGTATCCCCTTTGAAAATGCGTAGTCGGGCAGGGTAAATCAATGCAAATTTCTTCTTTTCGGTCACAAGCTGCAAGCATAGAGGGGAGAAAGACTTGCAGGCTTTTGTGAGCTCCACAGAATAATTTGGAAAGATCCACAGCTTTTTCCCCTCCCATGGAATAAATGGCTTGTTTCGTGAGGCTTTCAATAAAGCTTCCTTGTGAATATAGCTCAGGCTTTCAAACACCACCACTCTGGGTCTGGTATCATGGGGCTTAGGGGGCAGACCCACTCTGTGGACTCTTTCTAAAATAACATTTTTACATATATCTTCAATATTAAGAAGCTTAGGAAGTGTAGACTGAACAAAGGTAGCCAGTGCAGGGCCTTTAATTGATTCGTGGAGGCCCACTAGATGGACGTTACATCTCCTGGAACGGATTTCTAATCGTCCAGTTTATTTTTAAGTTGGAAATTTTCTTTCTCCAATTTTTTAATTCCACATTGTGCAGCAGCCATATTGAAGCATACAGCCCCTATCCTGGACTCAGCTTCAGACACTCTGGAAGTGAGGGCATTTAGCTGCTTTGTAATATCAGAGACAGCCTTGGATAATAACAGTCCCATCGTGGACTGGATCGCTTGTACCACTTCATCATAAGTTACTGGTGCCTCAGGTGGCCTTCATACATGTAGCAGGTCCGTGTCAAGTTGTGCAGCTGCAACTTTTTTTTACGCAGGAGAAGCCATCACGCTCCCTGCATCCGGCGCCATTACAAGCATAGGTGCTTCTCCTATCTCTGCTGCTGCGTCGTGGACAGCCCCGGCGACAGGGGGGGTCAAAGGGGACACCCAGCCCGGGCCCCGTCGTTGTTAGGGGCTCCAAGGTCCAGGCAGCGGCGGCTGCATTTCATTGTACCTGTAAACAATAATATATTTGTTCCTGGCATTGCGGCAGCCGCCCGCTGTGTGGTTGATTTTTCTTTTTTCAGCGTGCGTGCCCCCTCCCTCCGGAGTCCTGTGTACACCCCTCAGTGCCCCAAGCCCCAAGGTCACCTGTCATCCTGCCATCCGGACCGCCCCTCCAGAGTCCTCACCGCACGCGGCCTCCGTGACTGCTGTGTGAGTGAGGAGCCGGACGGAGCGCAAAGCAGGAGCGGCCCCGGCCGGGACAGACAGAGAGCACTATGGGAATTGGGGAGGTGAGCCTGCTCAATTAGTGCTGCGGCGCCGGCGGGCGGCTGTGAGTGTCAGTGTGTTGCTGCTGCAGGCAGCCTGCTGGTAAGGCTTTTCTCAGTTCATAATACATCTGTGTCAGTGTGTTGCTGCTGCAGCCTGCTGGTAAGACTTTTCTCAGTTCATATAATACATGTATAGGGAATAGGATTTGGGTTTGATTTAGGGCTTTAGGATTGGTTTGGGGTGAGATGCAGGCAGGCACATTCTGCACATTATGCATGCATCTGTATTCTGCACATATGGATGCATCTGCATGCATGCATGTGCATGTCAGATGAGATCAGACTCATGAATACATTTATTGGCACATGCAGGGAGGGATGTGTGTGAGTCAGCGGACAAGAGGGGGTTGGGGCCCAGAGATATCAGTGTACCGGGCCCCAAAATTTCTGTTGCCGGCCCTGGCCGTGGAGGTTGCGCCACAGGCAAAAACTTATCCATCGGGTGCTAAGATGTTTTTGGTGAGTGTCTCCATTACGTGGAGGTCCGAGCAGGACCTTGAAATAGGTAATTTTCAGCCGGGGTGGAGAGGAGCTGTGAGACACAGATGCTCACTCCATGCAGCCGGAATTGGAAGTCTCCCTCTAGTTTCAGTGCATGTCCCTGTGTCCTGATACTCCTGTTCCTTTGTAGAATGTCTCCCTCCTGTACTTTATTAATACCCTTCATATATTTGAAAGCAGGCGCTGGCTGGATGGCAACTTTTAGCCTGGGGGGGGGGGGGGGGAAATGCAATCAAGTGGTCCCGGCTTCTCTACCAGCGGATGGCAATGGCAAAAAGGATATGGCAGAAAAAACTGCAGGAGTGGTTTATCTAATGGGGATTCAGTTTAAATGTTTACTGAAAAATCCGAAAAATCATTATGTCTAAGAACAATAATCAAATCCATCGCCTACCAGCCCTGTCTGACTAACAGAAACTATTCTAATGACTGATATAAAACATAGGAAACCTATGGACCTAATTCAGATGTGGATGGAGTGGCTGTCACTTCCTTGGAAGCAGCATTGATAGCGCTGCATGGTGATGCAGCAGGAGGCATCTATTACAAGTAGACACCTCCTGCTGTAGTAGTGATCTGTTCTGTGTCCAGGGCCGGTTCAAACCCGCTCTGCGCCCCGGGCAGGAAACGGGGCGTGGCTTAATACAGGGGCGTGGTCAGTTACGCCCCCTGTACATTAGTAGCGCCGCTTAAATGCTGAGCGGTGCGCGATGACGTCATCACGCACCGCACAGCAAAAGGTCCTTTCCACGAAGGGAAACTAGACGCGTAGCGTCTAGTTCCCTTCGTAGAGAGGACCTTTGCTGTGCGGTGCGCGATGATGTCATCGCGCACCGCTCAGCAAAGGTACTCTCCACGAAGGGAAACTAGACGCTACGCGTCTAGTTCCCTTCACAGGAGGCACAGATGGGGGACACAGCGGGCAGCGGAGGGCACAGCAGTGGCGGATCTTGCCATGGTGCGGCGCCCTCCGGATGGCACCAGCACCCTCCGGAAGGCGGCGCCCCAGGCAAAAGTCCTGCTTGCCCGTGGCAAGATCCGCTACTGCCTGTGTCCTAGGATGCAGGCATCTGATCACTGACTCCCCATCCCTGGCTTCTTCTCTACCCCTAAACAGTGTCAACATGCTTCCGTTAAGGGAAACTTAGGGTAGTGCCTGGCCCCAAAATAGCAGCAGACTGTCTTTCACTGACAACCTGCTTCCATCCTAGTTCCTACGTCTTGCGCATGAGCAAAGTACCGATAATTAGTAGCAACATCAACTGGACCAGAATGAGGTCCAATATACTGTACAATGGGCCTAATTCTGAGTTGATCGTAGGTGGGGCAGATATAACATGTGCAGAGAGAGTTAGATTTGGGTGGGATGTATTCAAACTGAAATCTAAATTGCAGTGTAAAAATAAAGCAGCCAGTATTTACCCTGCACAGAAATGAAATAACCCACCCAAATCTAACTCTCTCTGCAAATGTTATATCTGCCTCCCCTGCAGTGCACATGGTTTTGCCCAATTGCTAACAAACTTGCTGCTGCGATCAACTCAGAATTACCCCCAATAACCAATAACAAAAGTCCTTCAGTTTCATAACAAGTATATGTTAACAAAACCTTGACTACATTCTATAACTTTATCCCACTGAGTTACTCAGATGGGGTGAATCCAACATTCTATTGTCGGGATAGTCATGGGTGCATTTTTTTGTAAAGGGGCAATCATGTACAAGGTATGGTTTAGCTATTTACATAATTGCCCCTTTAAAAAATTCTGAGTTCGTCCAGCATTCCGCAAGGCTGCCGAACGCGAACTTCGTTACATCCCGGCCTCTAAATGAAAAGTAATTATGCTGGGACTAGAGCAGTGGTTCTCAACCTAATCCTCAAGTTTTCCCAACAGGTCATGAAACCCACAAAACATGACCTGTTGGTGGTACTTGAGGACTGGAGTTGAAATTCCTTGACCTAGAGGATTCTGATATAGATGATGTTCTAAGCTACTTGATTAATCTGGTTATATCAATAGAAGACAAGATTAAAATTTTCCTTGGGGTTTATGTTACTCCTGAGAGTCTCTTAAGGATAGTGGAAGTGGAACCATAGTCATAAAGTAACCTAAGAGGTTTCTTCCAGGCCCTTTCAGAGGTTCATAGAGGCCCGGGAAACCACAATTAAAAAAACATTTTGTGCAAAACAAGACTAGCCCTGCAGTTACTTATCCTGTGCGATGAATCCAGCGACAAAGGTTCCAGAATTGACATCAGACACCCGCCCTGCAAACGCCTGGACACGCCTGCGTTTTTCCAAACCCTCCCAGAAAATGGTTAGTTGACACCCATGAATGCCCTCTTCCTGTCAATCTCCTTGCGATCGGCTGTGCGAATGGATCCTTCACTTGAACCATTGCACAGCAATGATGCTCTTTGTACCCGTATGACGCGTGTGCACATCATTGTGGTACATACACATGAGCAGTTCTGCCATTTTTTTAAGTGATCGCTGCACAGCGAACACCAGCAGCTAGCGATCAACTCGGAATGACCCCCATTGTCTGAATAGAGTTGCAACAGCGCCTTTGTGCACACACTCTGTGTAATGCATCCATCATACAAAAGGTGTTTTCAGAGTATATTGCACATGCGCTGTTGCAAATACTCACTCATCTACCTGATCATCGGCATTGCTTGTGGACTGCATGTAGCTCTGGATCAGGCCCTATGGGCCTAATTCTGAGTTGATCGCAGCAGGAATTTTGTTAGCAGTTGGGCAAAACCATGTGCACTGCAGGAGGGGCAGATATAACTTATGAAGAGAGAGTTAGATTTGGGTGGGGTGTATTCCAACTGAAATCTAAATTGCAGTGTAAAAATAAAGCAGCCAGTATTTACCCTGCACAGAAACAAAATAACTCACCCAAATCTAACTCTCTCTGCACATGTTATATCTGCCCCACCTGCACTGCATATGGGCCCTCATTCCGAGTTGTTCGCTCGTTCTTTTCCTTCGCATCAGTGCGATTTTCCGCTAACTGCGCATGCGCAATGTTCGCACTGCGGCTGCGCCAAGTACATTTGCTAAGAAGTTTGGTATTTTACTCACGGCATTACGAGGTTTTTTCTTCGTTCTGCTGATCGTTGTGTGATTGACAGGAAGTGGGTGTTTCTGGGCGGAAACTGGCCGTTTTATGGGAGTGTGTGAAAAAACGCTGCCGTTTCTGGGAAAAACGCGGGAGTGGCTGGATAAATGGGGGAGTGTCTGGGTGTGTTTGTGACGTCAATCCAGGAACGACAAGCACTGAACTGATCGCACTGGAAGAGTAAGTCTCGAGCTACTCAGAAACTGCAAAGAAAAATCTTTTCACAATATTGCGAATACTTCGTTCGCAATTCAGCTAAGCTAAGATTCACTCCCAGAGGGCGGCGACTTAGCATGTGCACTGCTGCGAAAAGCGGCTAGCGAGCGAACAACTCGGAATGAGGGCCATGGTTTTGCCCATTTGCTAACAAACTTGCTGCTGCGATCAACTCAGAATTACCCCCTATATGCGCTCTTTCACACCTATAGAACTGGCTGAGCCGCAGAGATGGGTTTCAGTTGGTATATGACAACATTTTCAGACTATAGGGACTATGTACTAAGCCTTGGAGAGTGATAAAGTGAATGGAGATAAAGTAAAAAGCCAGCCAGCTCCTGTCATTTTCATACATAGGGCCTAATTCAGTAAGGATAGCAAATTCTGCTAATCAGCAGGATTTGCTATCATTTTCCTAGCATGCTAGGGACCACCCATCACTGGGCAAGACCGCCCAGCATGCTGACCAGCGCCTCCCCCAGTTCAACAAGCAGAAATTGTGAACACTTCGCAATTTCTGCTTGTTAGCAGAAACATAGGCGTGCGCAGCACATTTTATTAGGGGGTGCACCGTTGGAGGGGCGTGTCTAGCACCATTTATTGACGGTCAACGCAATATAAAATATCCACCCTTGTACCAATCCTAATAAAGGAGATACATTGTCAGATGTTGTGGTGTGCACCAAACAAACACCCCTGATGGCACTCACTGCAATTACACTGCTCCTCCTCAGCCTGGTCTGGCTCCCCCTCTCTTTCCCCTGCAAGCTGCAGCAGCTTACTTACAAGACAGTCACTCACTGACACTAACAGTCGCAGACTAGTACTGCCGCTGCTGGAAAAACGAGTGACGTGTCAATGCTGCTGCCAACCGCCGTATTGAATTTGTCTTCCTAAGAGGAACGCTGGCTGCATGCTGATCCTCATCAGTGGCTGGCGTTGGCATAGCATAGAAGGAGAGAGGTGAGCGTGTGGCGGGTATGACAGGTGGGCATGCGAGCAGCATGATGTAATCACATCACGCTGTTTTTGTACATGGAGGTGGAGCCGGGAGTTTGAAAGCCGGTGGCAGTGGCACCCTTGATTAACCCAGGTGTCCGGTCAGTAATGCAGTCCTGACAGGGTGCAGCGCAGAGGGGACAGTAATCAGCCTGCTCGGCGATTGCTGCATCAGGCATGTGAGATCAGGGTGCCCACCCCGCCCACTCTGCAACCACCTCTGCTAGATTGACAGGCAGAGGCGATCGCATTTTCTGTGCCCTCCCCCCACAGAAAAAGCGGGAGCATGTGCAGGACAGGCGCTGTGCATGCGCCCGCATCTTTTTCTCAGAAATTGTGGTTGGAACGCTTACTGTGATCCAACCTGAATTAGGCCCACAGTCTGTAACATGGTAGCTAGGAGGTGAGTAGCTGGTACTTTATCTCTCTCCAAGGCGTAGTACATAGACCCCTATGTTTGAATTCACCATAAGAGAAAGTCTTTAAACTTTGATGAACTTATCAAATCACAAGTCTCTGAGCTTTCTAATTTAACTAAACTTTAATTAGAAGTCAAGGTAGCTAATTCTGTATTATAAAGGGAGTTGTGGGGTAAGGGATTATATATTCTGAACTCTGCAACACATCAGGTGTGTGATGGATGCTTTGTTATGCTGTCATGCCAGTAGAAACATAAAATAACAAGTAAATACAATAAACACGTCATGTGAATTTGATTAATGATGACACAGCTGAATGGTTGTGGAGCAAATTCAATATTTTACATAGGTCAGGCCAGATACAAAAAAGAGAATCCCACTATGGGCCTGATTCATGTTTGTAAGTAAAGCAAATTATCAAGCAACTGGGCAAAATCATGTTGCATTGCAGGTGGGGCAGATGTAACATACAGAGAGACTTAGATCTGGGTGGGGTGTGTTCAAACTGAACTCTGAATTGCAGTGAAAAAATTCAGCTGTCCAATATCCCTTTCAGACCGCCAGCAATAACCTGGGGTATTGCACATGATCGCGCAGCAATCCGAATTGCTGTGCTGTCTGAAAGGGTCCAGTTAAAATAATCCGGTATTTCAACTTGGGCTGCGACCAGAGTTGAAAAATACCCCTTTCACACTGCACAAATAACCCGGTATCGACACGGGTCAGAGTGCGGTGTGAAAGGGGCATAGCCGAAATCCCGGGTCACCTGACCCGGCAATTCAACCCGGGAATAAAGCAGGGTTATACCCGGGTTGAATACCGGGTCAGTGGCTGCGTAAACAGGCTCCCGGGTCGATGCGACCCGGGACCTGTTTACTACAGCAGGGAGAGGCGGCGCGGAGATGATCTCATCTCCCAGCGCCACCTCCGCCCCCGCTGCCGGCTCCGCCCCCCACTGCTATGGCAACCCGCCCGACATATTGCCAGGTCGGGGAAGCCAGCAGCAGCGGCCAATGCCGGATCCCACCCGGGAAAGACCCGTTTCCAATTCCCGGGTGGGTTCCGGCATAAGTGTTCACACTATAGGAGGGCCGCGCATCGTTCATCGCTGGTGACTCCACACTCAAAGATATGAACATTATCTCGTTCAATAATGATCGAGATCGTTCATATCTTTGAGGATAATCGGCCAGTGTGTAGGGCCTATAAGAGGGACGGAATGCTCTGCTTCTGGACTTCCCTCTTAATTTATGATTGCCATCACCTGTGCTGAAAGTGAAACGCCTTTCTTATCCATTAACATGTTCAAAACAGGTGACAGCAATCATAGATTAAGAGAAAAGTCCAGTAGCAGGGCATTTTGTCCCTCCTGGAGAGGGTCATATTGGGAGGTATGCATCTGCCCCACCTGCAGTGCAGCATAGTTTCGCCCAGTTTTTTGATAATACCGTATACTTTACTTACAAACATGAATTAGGCCCAATTAACGCATGAGAAGTGCATTAAAAGCAGATCTAAATGAACCATAAATCTGGAAATGAAGAACATTAGGAAGCTATAATTATAATGAATGAATATGATTCCATTGCTTTGCATGGTGCGCTATGTCAGGGCCGGTCCTGGGGCTTTGCACGCCCCGGACGGCAATGGGGTGTGTGGCCTCGTACAGGGGGCGTGGTCATTTACGCCCCCTGTACAGACTACTGTAGCGCTCTGAATTGTGCCCCCCGCTGCCCGCTGCCCCCCGCTGCTGCTGGCCTCTGTGAAGCCGTTCGTGGAGAGGTCTTTTAATGTGCAGTGCGCGATGACGTCATCGCGCACCGCACAGCAAAGGTTCTCTCCTTGAAGGGAAACTAGACGCTATGCGTCAAGTTTCCCTTCGTGGAGAGGACCTATGCTGTGCAGTGCGCGATGACCTCTCCACGAAGTGAAACTCTAGTTTCCCTTCACAGCGGCCAGCGGCAGCGGGGGCAGCGGGCAGCGGGGGACACAGCAGCAGCGGATCTTGCCCTGGTGCGGCGCCCTCCGGAAGGCGGCGCCCCGGGCAAAAGTCCTGCTTGCCCGTGGCAAGATCCGCTACTGCGCTATGTACTCTGACAGATAATATGCAGTAGCATACTGTATTTAATTAGCATGTGAGGCGAGTATAAGAAACTTCCACATAGGTAGAAAAGTTAAATGTATAGCATCCAGGAAACTGGACATAAGGAGCCTTCAGCAGGTGCACATTTTACTAAAAAATTGATAAACAGAAGTTGCATGTAATTATGCCATAATAGCAACTTCCCTTCTCCAGAGCTGTGTGCAGGCGTTTCCCTCTGTTCGTGTGGAGCAGTACATCAAGCAGATGGCAGGCAGCAGGAGACAGGAGGAGCAGCCAGAGATTTCAATAATATCTTAAACACTTTAAATGCTGCTAAGGAAATCTATTTGGGATAAAGAGAATGAAAAGGGCAGGTGGGCTAATGTGATTTCAGCAGCTGGAATCTGGATCAGGGAGGAGTGGTGTGGACTGGAGACAGCTGTTACTCTCACTTCCACGATTAGCTACCCTTTTTTTCAAAAGAGAATTTCCATAGGTCATACCATGGAAACGATATACTCTCTGCAGCCAGATCTCTTCAGAAGAGTTTTTCATCTCATGTCTGGCGGCTTTCTAGTAGAATCATTTCAAAATGATACATTGGTGTTTTTGGTTTCAGATCTCTGACAACATTTGCCTGTTATTCACATGTGAAGGAAGCTGAGTGGTACTTCAGAAGCAACAGCAGCTATACACTTAACACTGCACAAATAACGGTGCACACAGTGGGGGTCATTCCGAGTTGTTCACTCGCTAGCAGATTTTAGCAGCATTGCACACGCTAGGCCGCCGCCCTCTGGGAGTGTATCTTAGCTTAGCAGAATTGCGAACGAAAGATTAGCAGAATTGCGAATAGAAAATTCTTAGCAGTTTCTGAGTAGCTCCAGACCTAATCACAGAGGCCCTCATTCCGAGTTGTTCGCTCATGATTTTCCTTCGCATTGGTGCGATCTTCCGCTAACTGCGCATGCGCAATGTTCGCACTGCGGCTGCGCCAAGTAAATTTGCTAAGAAGTTTGGTATTTTACTCACGGCATTACGAGGTTTTTTCTTCGTTCTGCTGATCGTAGTGTGGTTGACAGGAAGTGGGTGTTTCTGGGCGGAATCTAGCTGTTTTATGGGAGTGTGTGAAAAAACGCTGCCGTTTCTGGGAAAAACGCGGGAGTGGCTGGAGAAACGGGGGAGTGTCTGGGCGAACGCTGGGTGTGTTTGTGACGTCAAACCAGGAACGACAAGCACTGAACTGTTCGCACTGGAAGAGTAAGTCTCGAGCTACTCAGAAACTGCAAAGAAAAATCTTTTCGCAATATTGCGAATACTTCGTTCGCAATTCTGCTAAGCTAAGATTCACTCCCAGAGGGCGGCGGCTTAGCGTGTGCACTGCTGCGAAAAGCGGCTAGCCAGCGAACAACTCGGAATGAGGGCCAGATTGCGATCAGCTCAGGCCGTTTCGTTCCTGGTTTGACGTCACAAACACGCCCTGCGTTCGGCCAGCCACTCCCCCGTTTCTCCAGACACTCCCGCGTTTTTTCTTGGCACGCCTGCGTTTTTCCGCACACTCCCAGAAAACGGTCAGTTTCCGCCCAGAAACACCCACTTCCTGTCAATCACTTCAACGATGAAAAATCTTTGTTCGGACGTGAGTAAATCTACTAAGTTTTGTGCAAAAATACTACCCGCATGCGCACTGCGTACCATGCGCATGCGCATTTTTGCCTTAATCGCTCCGTTGCGAAAATCGGCAAAGAGCAAACAACTCGGAATGACCCCCAGTGTACATAGTAATAATGCTTTCAGGTGTACAGTATGGGAAAGATGTACTAAGCAGATATAAGAGTGGAGAAATGAGCCAGTGGAGAAGTTGCCCATGGCAATCAATCAACTGCTCTGTAAACTTTTATAGTATGCAAATTATAAATGTTACTACAATGCCAATTGGTTGCCATGGGCAACTTCTCCACTGGCTCACTTCTCCGCTCTTATCACTGCTTACTACATCTCCCCCTATGTGTCCAATTCTCATCCACTCCGACCTACCAGTTGATCTGACATTGGTAGACTTTGAGTGTGTACACTTACATGACCTATGGTTTCTTCCAATCCTCGTCGTCTGGTTGTGACAAAAGGTTTTCACCTGACCTATATAGCAGTGTAATTTTGTGGCAGTGCGCATTTTCCTGCTGACAGAAGCCACTGCCATCAGGGAATATCGTTACAGTGAGGGGATGTACACATGTAGCCATGCTCACTGTGGCTGCCACTATTCTTACCCTCAACTAGTTTTTCATGGTGCACGCACAAGTACATGGGTTCGTGCTTATATTTGCAGCTGCGGCTCATTGACTATGCATTGTGCGATTACAAGAATGAATAGTTGAAGCCAGGCGCACTAAGTCATTTCCACGATGCGTGTGCACATGTGTACGCATGCGGGGACAATGAGCGGGGCAAATAATTTCCCGTCAAGGGCAATTTGTTTATAACATACCCCCACACAAAGCGAGCCACTCCCACTAAGTCTAAAACTAAGAAAAAAACAGATAAATGCGCACGAATATAAGGACGAAAATGCATAATACGCCACCGACCCAGAGACTGAATCTAGGGTGACCATAATATCCCTTTAATCTGGGACAGTTATGATTTACACAGGTTCTGTGGCTGACTAAAACCAGGTGAAATTCAGGCTAGAGTTTAGCCAGCCACAGAACCTGTGTAAATCGTAGGTGTCTTAGATTAAAGGGATATTATGGTCGGGTGTGGTACGTTTTATCGGCATTCGTCCGTTCGACAATGCTTTGATCGACCACGGTACTTCGACAAGTACAACTCATCGACTGTCTGTATATCGACAGTAACATTAGTTCGACATGTATTTGTTCGACCGTAACAAATGATCGTCAGTTACTTTGTCGAATATTTTAGTTAGACATAACATACTGTTCGACGTAATATACATAGACATTGCTTAAGATCGACAGTAGTTTGTTAAACCACAGCGTTAGATCGAAAGCTGTTAGATCGACAGTAACTAGTTCGACAGTTAAAAGACCGACTGCCATTAGTTCGAACATCTTTTATTTCGACATCAACTAGTACGAAATTTGTTTTATCGACCGTTAATAGGTCGACCGCAAATAGTTCGAACATCTATTTGATCGACAAAACTTAGATCGACAAAACTTAGATCGACACTTAATAGGGTCGACAGGTAATAGGTCGACATATAGAAGATCGACAAAACTTAGATCGACACTAATTACTTTATGAAAGACCCCACCCATGTCTACCAGCACACCCGGGCACCCTGCTGCACATCTGCAACGTCCCGTCCCCCCCCCCGCGCGCTATTCCCCACGATACCCGTGCAAACTTAGACGCCGACGCCATCCCCCCTAGTCACCCCGCTGCACGTCTACATTTACACATCTAAGCTTGCACGGGTATCGTGGGGAACAGCGGGGGGGGGGGGGTGTCAGCGTTGCAGATGTGCAGCAGGGTGCCCGGGTATGCTGGCAGACATGGGTGGGGTCTTTCATGAAGGGTGTTACTGTGCTACCAGAGCGGGGAGCAGTGCCAGAGCGTTGTGTTACTTGTAGTGCCACGGGGAAACATGGAGCGCGTAAGGCAGTGGGGTGTATAGCTAGGCGTGTTAATGTAGACGGGCAGCGGGGTGACTAGGGGGGATGGCGGCGGCGTCTACGTTTGCACGGGTATCGTGGGGAATAGCGGGGGGGGGGTGTCAGCGTTGCAGATGTGCAGCAGGGTGCCCGGGTGTGCTGGCAGACATGGGTGGGGTCTTTCATGAAGGGGGTTACTATGCTACCAGAGCGGGGAGCAGTGCCAGGGCATTGTGTTACTTGTAGTGCCACGGGGAAACATGGAGAGCGTAAGGCAGTGGGGTGTATAGCTAGGCGTGTAAATGTAGACGGGCAGCGGGGTGACTAGGGGGGATGGCGGCGGCTTCTATGTTTGAACGGGTATCGTGGGGAATAGCGGGGGGAATGTCAGCGTTGATGGTGTGCAGCATGGTGCCTGGGGGTGCTGGCAGACATGGGTGGGGTCTTTCATGAAGGGTGTTACTATGCTACCAGAGCGGGGAGCAGTGCCAGGGCATTGTGTTACTTGTAGTGCCACGGGGAAACATGGAGCGCGCAAGGCAGTGGGGTGTATAGCTAGACGTGTAAATGTAGACGGGAAGCGGGGTGACTAGGGGGGATGGCTGAACCGGTATCGGGGTGGATAGCAGGTGGGGGGGGGAGGGGGGCAGCGTTGCAGATGTGCAGCAGGTTAGGGGATTGTGTAGGTGGTGGATGTAAGGGCTGGCTGGGAGCTGTAGTTCCACGAATGGAAGCGGGGGTAGCGCTGTAGAGTGTTTTTCTATACTTGGCCTATTTATATGTCGATATATTAACTGTCGAATTATTTAGTGTCGATCTAAGTTTTGTCGATCTTATATATGTCGAGCTATTACATGTCGACCCTATTAAGTGTCGATGTAAGTATTGTCGGTCAGAGTTTTTTCGATCTAAGTTTTGTCGATCTTGTATATGTTGAGCTATTACCTGTCGACCCAATTAAGTTTCGATCTAAGTTTTGTCGGTCTATGTTTTGTCAGTCTATGGTTTGTCGATCTTCTGTATGTCGATCTATTTGTTTGTCGAACAATTACATGTCGATGAGTTTTTGGTCAAACTTGTTCCTGTCGATGATTTGTTTGTCGATCTTACGTTGTGTCGCTGTTGTGCGTGATCGATCATGTGTTGTGTCGATCTACTGTTTGTCGAATATGCGTCTTGTCGATGTTCGGGGTTTGTCGATGTGGTGGTTGTCGATGTTGCTGTTATGTCGATCTTGTGTTTGTCGATGTTCGATCACTGTCGATGTAGGTGTTGTCGATGTTGCGTGGTCGATGTTAGCATTGTCGAACTAGCGGGTGCCGATCCATCGACCGGATACCATTATGGTCACCCTACAGTGAATCTCCACAACAGAATGGCCTGCAGAAACCGCAGAGGTATTGCCCACAATACAAAACGTGTGGGTACTCAACACACTCAACGCGAGACCCAGTGAAGACAGACAGCGTTTCAAGACATTGACAAAACTAGTACTTGGTAAACAGGGACCCATCTGCATGCATCAACCATCACGATCAGTGCCGTAACTAGGCATTTTAGCGCTGTGTGCAAGAAACGGCATTGGCGCCCCCCTTATGTAAAACAGGGGCAGTGCGCGCTGCAGGTGCGTGGAAAATATATAGGGGTGTGGCTTCATGGGAAGGGGTGTGGCCACAAAATAATACCAATTCATACTACGGTGCACAGTAGTCTCCATTATTCAAATGACGCCGCACAGTAGTGCCACAACACCATGTAGAGCCCCTTTTACACATTACGGCAGACAGTCCCCCTTTGTACACATTACGGCAGACAGTCCCCCTTTTTACACATTACGGCAGACAGTCCCCCTTTTTACACATTATGGCAGACAGCGTCCCCTTTTTACACATTACGCCACACAGCATCCCCATTTTTACACAGTACGGCAGACAGCGTCCCCTTTTTACACAGTACGGCAGACAGCAGCCCCTTTTTACACATTACGGCAGACAGAATAGATAGATAGAGAGATAGATAGACAGATAGATAGATAGATAGATAGATAGATACCATCTCTCCCCGATGGCTCAGGCAGTCAGGCTCCTCGGAGCATGCAGTCAGTTAGATCCCGGGCAGGGAAGAAGAAGGAGGAGGGAGGGGGACTCGGGAGCTGCAGCAGCGCAGTGTAATTGGTGGGGGCACCACTGCAGCAGTCCCTCTCCTTCCGCATTGGCTGGCCGCTGTGAATCCTGGGATGAGGGAAGCGCATCCCAGCATTCACAGCATCGCCGGACAGCCAATGCGGAAGGAGAGGGACAGCTGCAGCGGCGCCGCTACCAATTACATTGCGTTGCTGAGGCTCCAGTCCCCCTCCTTCCTCCTCCTCCTCCGAGTCCTACCCTGATGCCGGAGCTGCTCCTCTCCTCTTCTCCTCCAGTGCACACAGCACAGGCGGCTTGTAATGAGTCAATTTGATTAATTACAAGCCGCTGGCATGGAATGCTGGCTGTTGCGCCTTCAGGATGACTGCGCTGTGTGCCAGGCACACCTGGCACACACGTAGTTACAGCTCTGGTCACGATCCACTAACACCTGCACAAAGGATCCTGCTCAATGAAGCTTCTATTAGGCACTAGGTGTGAGTGTAAAATCAAGCCACAATGCTCCATTTGGCGTGCCATGCAGTGCCGGCCATAGGCATAGGCAAACTAGGCAATTGCCTAGGGCATTTGATATGCCTAGGGGCATCATCAGCTTCTGCTGATTAAAATGATATGCGGCATGCCTGTATTCTGTATGTAGCATTTCATATGCAGATACAGCCACAGTCTCACACAGTATATAGGCATGCTGCATATCAGTTTAATCAGCAGAAGCTGCTTGTGCATCCTAGCCACATAGCAATGCAAATAAGATGCATTTTCATTAAAAAAAGGTGCCCGACATTAGCATTGATGCAAGATTTGTGAGGACACATCTGTATCCAAGCAGAGGCAGAGGTCACAGTGTTAGTGGAAGTGTGAGTGCTATGTGCACGTGAGTGGGTTGGTTGTGCAGTAGTGTTCAGAATATGTGTAAGGAGCATTATGTGTGTCATGTAAAAATGCATTAATAATGTGCAACATATGTGTAAAGGGCCACTATGTGTGTCATTATGTGTATAAGGGCATTAATAATGTGCGGCATATGTGTAACAGGGTACTACTGTATGTGTGTCATTATGTGTATAGGGGCACTAATAATGTGCAGCAAATATGTAGGGGGCACTATGTGTGTCATTATGTGTATAAGGGCATTAATAAAGGTTGTCATAATGTGTAAGGTACATTATGTTTATAAGGACATTAATGTGTCTCATGTGTAAGGGGCATTACTGTGTGGAATTGTGTATAAATGCATTACTAATGTGTGGCATTATGTGTATAAGGTGCTCTACTATGTGGCGTTGCATATAGAAAGGGCACTACTGTGTCATCTAATGTGAATAAAGAGCAATAAGGTGTGGTGTAATGTGAATTAGGAGCAATTCAGTGTGATGTAATGTGAATAAGGGGCTCTACTGTGAGGAGTAACGTTTATACGGTAAAGTGATACTACTGTGGGATGTAATATGAATTATGGACACTATCGCAAGATAAAATGTGAATAAAGTTGCAGTACGGTGTGGCGTAATTGGAATTGGGGTTACTATTGTGTGGCCATTCCCCTTCCCAGCAAGAAGATGCCCCTTTTTGGGCTGTGCGTCAAATGTGCGAACTGTTCCTACTTAAAATGTAGGGGGTACAAGGACTGCTATGGGTGAGGGGTGATGGTGCAGGGAAAGAGGTGCAAGGTCAGAGGCAGAACCAGCGGTGGTGCTAGGGGGCACCAGCCAAAATCTTGCCTAGGGAATCATATTGGTTAGGGCCGGCTCTGGTGCCATGGACTTTGCAACCTAGCCATGCCTTGTGATTTTTCTTAACACAAAAAAGGAAAGGTGTATGTAGATGCATATGTATACTGTTTAACTTGTGTTTATGGTGAGTATTTATGGAAACTCCCAGCAGCCAGCAGATGGTGTCCAACGGAGCTATTCAATTGTAGCTCCTTCGGGTGCGATTGGCTGCCGGCGCTGACATTTCAGTATGCACCCCCGGAGGCGATGAGCTGAAATGCACGAAAAGTGACTTTTCGCATTGCACCCATTAGCTTGGTCGGGGTTTACATTTACACTGCTAAACACAACCTCTCTGGGTGCGATCAGCATGAAAAATAAACAACTGAATTGCGGCCTGCGATCTCACTTTAGACGGGAGATCGAGCATGCAAAACAATTGAATTCCCCCCTACGTCTCTCCACTTTGTCATTCTCAATAGCTATGGGCCTAGTCAGACCTGATTGCAGCAGCAAAATTGTTCTCTAATGGGCAAAACCATGTGCACTGCAGGTGGGGCAGATATAACATGTGCAGAGAGAGTTACATTTGGGCGAGTTATGTTGTTTCTGTGCAGAGTAAATACTGGCTGCTTTATTTTTACACTGCAATTTAGATTTCAGTTTGAACACACCCCACCCAAATCTAACTCTCTATGCACATGTTATATCTGCCCCACCTGCAGTGCACATGGGGCCCGATTCAGACCTGATCACTGCTGTGCATTTTCGCACTGCGGCCGATTATCGAACTACTGCGCGTGTGTATGCACCTCAATTCGCATGCGCGTCGCCAAACAGCCACAGGATGGTGTGAAAATTTAGATTGCACGGCTGTTTGCTAGGTGATTGATAGGAAGAGGATGTTTGTGGGAGGTAACTGGACGTTTTCTGGGATTGTCTGGAAAACACAGGCGTTCCCAATTGTTTTCAGGGAGGGTATGTGACGTCAGCTTCGGCCCCGATCAGCCTGATTTCTTCACACTGGAGGAGTAAATATTGAGCTACGCACAGACTGCACACACTGCACAGAATGTGAAAAGCATTGGATGGTGATGCAAATGGTTTTGCAGCTGTCGTGCTGACTGAGGGGAATTTTCACACAGCGTAAACATGCAATTGCACACTTACACAGGGCGAATTTTCACACTTACACAGGGCGGCGACTATCTGATCACAGGACCAGTAATCAGGTCTGAAGTAAGCCCATGGTTTTGCCCATTAGAGAACAATTTTGCTGCTGCGATCAGGTCTGAATTAGGCCCTTAGTACAGTACATCTGCCCTTAGGAAACAGGATCAGAGAGGTGCTGTGGAATAAAAGGTTGAAAAAAGGAAGGAGACACTGAAAAAATACAAACAAAGCAGTGTTGTGTATCACAATGGGGTACTTCATTGTCCTGGAAAACTGAAACAAAGAGGCATTTATTCAGACCCTCCAAAATGACCCATTCCATTAGGTACAAAATGCTCTGTTCCTGGACTTCCCTATTAATTTATGATTTCCATCACTTGTGTTGAACTAGTTAAATGATAAGAAAGGTGTTTCTTCACCGGTGATTGAAATAAGAAATTAAGAGGGAAGTGCAGGAGCAGAGCATTTTGTACCTAATGAAATGGGTCATGATGGAAGGTATGTTTATTCTGCCTCACACCACTATTAACTACTAGGGGTGTGCACTGGGATATTTTTCAGGTTTTGTGATTTGGTTTTGGATCTGGATATCCTTCGTGTTTTGGATCTGGATTGGTTTTGTCAAAACCACCCTTTTTGATGAAAAAATATCGTCAAAACATCTAAAATAACAGAATTTGGGGGTGTTTTTGTTCCTACAATATTATTAACCATATTCATATTCCATTCATTTCCAGACTCTTCTGAACACCTCACAGCTCACAATATGGGCCCTCATTCCGAGTTGTTCGCTCGCTAGCTGCTTTTAGCAGCATTGCACACGCTAGGCCGCCGCCCTCTGGGAGTGTATCTTAGCATAGCAGAATAGCGAACGAAAGATTAGCAGAACTGCTAATAAATAACTCTTTGCAGTTTCTGAGTAGCTCCAGACCTACTCACAGATTGCGATCACCTCAGTTCGTTTAGTTCCTGGTTTGACGTCACAAACACGCCCTGCGTTCGGCCAGCCACTCACCCGTTTCTCCAGACACTGCCGCGTTTTTCCCTGACACGCCTGCGTTTTTTAGCACACTTCCGGAAAACGCTAAGTTACCACCCAGATACGCCCCTTTCCTGCCAATCATTCACCGATCAGCAGTGAGACTGAAAAGCGCCGCAGAATCCACAGCAAATCTACTAAGTTTTTAGATAAATAACTAAGCGCATGCACCCTGCGTGCCTTGCGCATGCGCATTTTGCAACAAATTGCAGCATAGCTAAAATCGTTAACGAGCAAACAACTCTGAATGACCCCCATTGTTTTTATCCAGTTTAGGCCAAAAGGTTGCACCAAGTTAGCTGGACGGAGCATCAGTAGCTCTTGGTTGTATGTACTGGGAAGACAAAATATAAAAAAAAAAGGCTGAAGATTTCAGTTCACAAAAAGATGATTAAGGCAAAGAAGAATAAAAAAAGAATATTTAAGATTTAATTTATCTTAATTTCAATTTATTTTAATTTATTTAGAATCAAATTCTTCATTTCCTCAAAGATATCTTCAATATGCAGAAAGTTCACTATTTGAGTGTGGAGAGTTTATTTATATTCATTTAATTTAAATGTATCTAATTTCTAATTATTATTAATAATATTAATTTGAATTAATTACAATGTGGTGATAAGAAGAATTATGAAAATGGGACAATAAGTTATAATAAGAGGGTGTAGTATGGCTGACCGGCGGTCTCCTGACCGCCGGGAAGCTTACCGACGCCGGGATGCCAGCAGCATACTGATGGGAGAGGCGAGTGCAGCAAGCCCCCTGCGGGCTCGCTGCGCTCGCCACGCTGCGGGCTCGGTGGTGACCTGCGGTCGCCACGGGTTCTATTCCCACTCTATGGGTGTCGTGGACACCCACGAGTGGAAATAGTCCCTGTTGGTCGGCATGCCGACCATCGGGATACTGAGCCGGCGGGATGGTGGAGGAGGTCATGTGACTGTCGGTCAGCAGACCGCCGGTCACATGAATACCACCCATAATAAGAATATAAGCTACAGACACCACACCCTGAAATGGGCGGAGCACGCCTGGATGTATTCTGGGAGGATACAGCACAAAGTATAAAAAAAAAGATGTTGTTTATTTTGGGTGGACTAACAGAACATCTCTAGATGGACGGAGCAGCTGCAGTCTTTGGATGCATACTGGGATGCAACAGCACAAAATATTAATTTAAATCAAAATATATATATATATTATTTTTTTACAGTATATCACACACTGCAGTTACATTGTCGCACAAATGAGACAAAATATAATTACACACCACGGTTGACTACACGACCATGTCACACAATGCGTTTATGAGTAGGAAATAATATACTGCAGTCTGACTGGCAGCATCACAGTACTTATGAAAATAAAATAAAAATTGTATGATACACTGGGGTACAGCACAAACAGAAACATAGATATATTTTTTTATAATTATAATTTTAGGCTTTTTGTTTTTATCTTTTATTATTTTAATTTTACACTGGGGCGGAGCTCCTGGATGGACGGACAGATTACCCCTTTCAAATAAATAATAGAAATATATTTTTGGCTTTTGATCACACACACAGATATATAGCAGTAGTTTATGGCAGCTGCAGTACTAGTTGTCACTGAGTGACGCACCAATAGAAATATATTTTTGCTTTGGATCACACACAGATATATTGCAGTAGTGTACTGCAGTACTGGTAGTCATCACTTAGTGATGCACCAATAGAAATATATATTTTGCTCTGGATCACACGCAGAGGATATATAGCAGTAGTGTACGGCAGTACTGGTAGTCGTCACTGAGTGACGTACCAATGGAAATATATTTTTTGCTCTGGATCACACACAGAGGATATATAGCAGTAGTGTACGGCAGCCGCTGTACTAGTAGTCAGAATGACGCACCAATAGAAATATATTTTTTGCTTTGGATCACACACAGAGGATATATAGCAGTAGTGTACGGCAGCCGCAGTATTAGTAGTCAGAGTGACGCACCGATAGAAATATACAGTATTTTTTGTTTTGGATCACATACAGAGGATATATAGCAGTTGTACGGCAATGCACAGCCCATTACAGACCGAGAACAACACCTGTTCCTGTACCCTTCCACAGTATGCTATATACAGTGCACTGTCTACTATCCAGAGCTCTATCTCAGTGACAGTCACAGCACACCTACACAAGCAGCACCCCAGGTTAACTCAACTTTCCTGCTGCAACCCCTCTGCTCTCTCCTGAACCACTTCCCTAACCTGCCTATCCGATTACAGCACAGAATACGGCACAGAATACAGCACAGAAGGAACACGTACGAACTGTGCACTCTCCAAGTCCAGAGTGAAGATGGCACCGATCACCGGGACTACAGTATATATAGAATCCAAAATCCGCAAAATCCGACAGCGGGATGATGACGTTTTGCCTCATTTTTGGATGCGAGTTAGGTGCAAAAAACTGAGGCTGTCTCGGATCTGGACTCGGATCTCAAAGTTCGGGGGGGTTTGGTTCTCAGAGAACCGTACCCGCTCATCCCTATTAACTACAAAACTCTTCCCCACGTAACTACTGCTGGATGTTAAAATTAAGCCAACTGCCTTAAAGGAGAAACTACCATCACATTATTAAAGGGGCAACACTAAAACTTCTCATGGTTGAATTCCCTTCATGCTTATACTCTCAGCCATTGGTGGTACAAATGGAAACTAGAGATGTGCACGGGAAATTTTTTTGGTTTTGTCTTTTGGTTTTGGATTCGGTTCCGCGTCCGTGTTTTGGATTCGGACGCGTTTTGGCAAAACCTCCCTGAAATTTTTTTGTCGGATTCGGGTGTGTTTTGAATTCGGGTGTTTTTTTTTCCAAAAACCCCTCAAAAACAGCTTAAATCATAGAATTTGGGGGTAATTTTGATCCTATAGTATTATTAAACTCAATAACCATAATTTACACTCATTTCCAGTCTATTCTGAACACCTCATACCTCACAATATTATTTTTAGTCCTAAAATTTGCACCGAGGTCGCTGGATGACTAAGCTAAGCGACCCAAGTGGGTGGCACAAACACCTGGCACATCTAGGAGTGGCACTGCAGAGTCAGACAGGATGGCACTTAAAAAAATAGTCCCCAAACATCACATGATGCAAAGAAAAGAGAAAAAGAGGTGCACTGTGGTCGCTGGATGGCTAAGCTAAGCGACCCAAGTGGGCGGCACAAACACCTGGCCCATCTAGGAGTGGCACTGCAGTGTCAGACAGGATGGCACTTTAAAAATTGGCCCCAAACAAAGATAAATAAAAAACAAAAGAGGTGCAAGTTGGAATTGTCCTTGGGCCCTCCCACCCACCCTTATGCGGTATAAACAGGACATGCACACTTTATCAAACCCATAATTTCAGCCACAGGGTCTGCCACACGACTGTGGCTGAAATTAGAGATGAGCGGGTTCGGTTTCTCTGAAACCGAACCCGCACGAACTTCATGTTTTTTTTACGGGTCCGAGCAGACTCGGATCCTCCCGCCTTGCTCGGTTAACCCGAGCGCGCCCGAACGTCATCATGACGCTGTCGGATTCTCGCGAGACTCGGATTCTATATAAGGAGCCGCGCGTCGCCGCCATTTTCACACGTGCATTGAGATTGATAGGGAGAGGACGTGGCTGGCGTCCTCTCCATTAGAAATTAGATTAGAAGAGAGAGAAAGATTGTGCAGAGTCAGACAGAGTTTACCACAGTGACCAGTGCAGTTGTTGTTAGTTAACTTTTATTTATTTTAATATAATATATCCGTTCTCTGCTATATCCGTTCTCTGCCTGAAAAAAAACGATACACAGCAGCAGCCAGTCACACAGTGTGACTCAGTCTGTGTGCACTCAGCTCAGCCCAGTGTGCTGCACATCAATGTATAAAAGGCAAAGCTTATAATAATTGTGGGGGAGACTGGGGAGCACTGCAGGTTGTTATAGCAGGAGCCCCCAGGAGTACATAATATTATATTAATTTAAAATTAAACAGTGCACACTTTTGCTGCAGGAGTGCCACTGCCAGTGTGACTAGTGGTGACCAGTGCCTGACCACCAGTATAGTAGTATATTGTTGTATGTATTGTATACTATCTCTTTATCAACCAGTCTATATTAGCAGCAGACACAGTACAGTGCGGTAGTTCACGGCTGTGGCTACCTCTGTGTCGGCAGTCGGAACTCGGCAGGCAGTCCGTCCATCCATAATTGTATTACAATATATACCACCTAACCGTGGTATTTTTTTTTCTTTCTTTATACCGTCGTCATAGTGTCATACTAGTTGTTACGAGTATACTACTATCTCTTTATCAACCAGTGTACAGTGCGGTAGTTCACGGCTGTGGCTACCTCTGTGTCGGCAGTCGGCAGGCAGTCCGTCCATCCATAATTGTATTATTATTATAATATATACCACCTAACCGTGGTTTTTTTTTCATTCTTTATACCGTCATAGTGTCATACTAGTTGTTACGAGTATACTACTATTTCTTTATCAACCAGTGTACAGTGCGGTAGTTCACGGCTGTGGCTACCTCTGTGTCGGCAGTCGGCAGGCAGTCCGTCCATCCATAATTGTATTATTATTATAATATATACCACCTAACCGTGGTTTTTTTTTCATTCTTTATACCGTCGTCATAGTGTCATACTAGTTGTTACGAGTATACTACTATCTCTTTATCAACCAGTGTACAGTGCGGTAGTTCACGGCTGTGGCTACCTCTGTGTCGGCAGTCGGCAGGCAGTCCGTCCATCCATAATTGTATTATTATTATAATATATACCACCTAACTGTGGTATTTTTTTTTCTTTCTTTATACCGTCGTCATAGTGTCATACTAGTTGTTACGAGTATACTACTATCTCTTTATCAACCAGTGTACAGTGCGGTAGTTCACGGCTGTGGCTACCTCTGTGTCGGCAGTCGGCAGGCAGTCCGTCCATCCATAATTGTATTATTATTATAATATATACCACCTAACTGTGGTATTTTTTTTTCTTTCTTTATACCGTCGTCATAGTGTCATACTAGTTGTTACGAGTATACTACTATCTCTTTATCAACCAGTGTACAGTGCGGTAGTTCACGGCTGTGGCTACCTCTGTGTCGGCAGTCGGCAGGCAGTCCGTCCATCCATAATTGTATTATTATTATAATATATACCACCTAACCGTGGTTTTTTTTTCATTCTTTATACCGTCGTCATAGTGTCATACTAGTTGTTACGAGTATACTACTATCTCTTTATCAACCAGTGTACAGTGCGGTAGTTCACGGCTGTGGCTACCTCTGTGTCGGCAGTCGGCAGGCAGTCCGTCCATCCATAATTGTATTATTATTATAATATATACCACCTAACCGTGGTTTTTTTTTCATTCTTTATACCGTCGTCATAGTGTCATACTAGTTGTTACGAGTATACTACTATCTCTTTATCAACCAGTGTACAGTGCGGTAGTTCACGGCTGTGGCTACCTCTGTGTCGGCAGTCGGCAGGCAGTCCGTCCATCCATAATTGTATTATTATTATAATATATACCACCTAACTGTGGTATTTTTTTTTCTTTCTTTATACCGTCGTCATAGTGTCATACTAGTTGTTACGAGTATACTACTATCTCTTTATCAACCAGTGTACAGTGCGGTAGTTCACGGCTGTGGCTACCTCTGTGTCGGCAGTCGGCAGGCAGTCCGTCCATCCATAATTGTATTATTATTATAATATATACCACCTAACCGTGGTTTTTTTTTCATTCTTTATACCGTCATAGTGTCATACTAGTTGTTACGAGTATACTACTATCTCTTTATCAACCAGTGTACAGTGCGGTAGTTCACGGCTGTGGCTACCTCTGTGTCGGCAGTCGGCAGGCAGTCCGTCCATCCATAATTGTATTATTATTATAATATATACCACCTAACCGTGGTTTTTTTTTCATTCTTTATACCGTCGTCATAGTGTCATACTAGTTGTTACGAGTATACTACTATCTCTTTATCAACCAGTGTACAGTGCGGTAGTTCACGGCTGTGGCTACCTCTGTGTCGGCAGTCGGCAGGCAGTCCGTCCATCCATAATTGTATTATTATTATAATATATACCACCTAACCGTGGTTTTTTTTTCATTCTTTATACCGTCGTCATAGTGTCATACTAGTTGTTACGAGTATACTACTATCTCTTTATCAACCAGTGTACAGTGCGGTAGTTCACGGCTGTGGCTACCTCTGTGTCGGCAGTCGGCAGGCAGTCCGTCCATCCATAATTGTATTATTATTATAATATATACCACCTAACTGTGGTATTTTTTTTTCTTTCTTTATACCGTCGTCATAGTGTCATACTAGTTGTTACGAGTATACTACTATCTCTTTATCACCCAGTGTACAGTGCGGTAGTTCACGGCTGTGGCTACCTCTGTGTCGGCAGTCGGCAGGCAGTCCGTCCATCCATAATTGTATTATTATTATAATATATACCACCTAACTGTGGTATTTTTTTTTCTTTCTTTATACCGTCGTCATAGTGTCATACTAGTTGTTACGAGTATACTACTATCTCTTTATCAACCAGTGTACAGTGCGGTAGTTCACGGCTGTGGCTACCTCTGTGTCGGCAGTCGGCAGGCAGTCCGTCCATCCATAATTGTATTATTATTATAATATATACCACCTAACTGTGGTATTTTTCTTTCTTTCTTTATACCGTCGTCATAGTGTCATACTAGTTGTTACGAGTATACTACTATCTCTTTATCAACCAGTGTACAGTGCGGTAGTTCACGGCTGTGGCTACCTCTGTGTCGGCAGTCGGCAGGCAGTCCGTCCATCCATAATTGTATTATTATTATAATATATACCACCTAACCGTGGTTTTTTTATACCACCTAACCGTGGCAGTCCGTCCATAATTGTATACTAGTATCCAATCCATCCATCTCCATTGTTTACCTGAGGTGCCTTTTAGTTCTGCCTATAAAATATGGAGAACAAAAAAGTTGAGGTTCCAAAATTAGGGAAAGATCAAGATCCACTTCCACCTCGTGCTGAAGCTGCTGCCACTAGTCATGGCCGAGACGATGAAATGCCAGCAACGTCGTCTGCCAAGGCCGATGCCCAATGTCATAGTACAGAGCATGTCAAATCCAAAACACCAAATATCAGAAAAAAAAGGACTCCAAAACCTAAAATAAAATTGTCGGAGGAGAAGCGTAAACTTGCCAATATGCCATTTACCACACGGAGTGGCAAGGAACGGCTGAGGCCCTGGCCTATGTTCATGGCTAGTGGTTCAGCTTCACATGAGGATGGAAGCACTCAGCCTCTCGCTAGAAAACTGAAAAGACTCAAGCTGGCAAAAGCACCGCAAAGAACTGTGCGTTCTTTGAAATCCCAAATCCACAAGGAGAGTCCAATTGTGTCGTTTGCGATGCCTGACCTTCCCAACACTGGACGTGAAGAGCATGCGCCTTCCACTATTTGCATGCCCCCTGCAAGTGCTGGAAGGAGCACCCGCAGTCCAGTTCCTGATAGTCAGATTGAAGATGTCAGTGTTGAAGTACACCAGGATGAGGAGGATATGGGTGTTGCTGGCGCTGGGGAGGAAATTGACCAGGAGGATTCTGATGGTGAGGTGGTTTGTTTAAGTCAGGCACCCGGGGAGACACCTGTTGTCCGTGGGAGGAATATGGCCGTTGACATGCCAGGTGAAAATACCAAAAAAATCAGCTCTTCGGTGTGGAGGTATTTCACCAGAAATGCGGACAACAGGTGTCAAGCCGTGTGTTCCCTTTGTCAAGCTGTAATAAGTAGGGGTAAGGACGTTAACCACCTCGGAACATCCTCCCTTATACGTCACCTGCAGCGCATTCATAATAAGTCAGTGACAAGTTCAAAAACTTTGGGTGACAGCGGAAGCAGTCCACTGACCAGTAAATCCCTTCCTCTTGTAACCAAGCTCACGCAAACCACCCCACCAACTCCCTCAGTGTCAATTTCCTCCTTCCCCAGGAATGCCAATAGTCCTGCAGGCCATGTCACTGGCAAGTCTGACGAGTCCTCTCCTGCCTGGGATTCCTCCGATGCATCCTTGCGTGTAACGCCTACTGCTGCTGGCGCTGCTGTTGTTGCCGCTGGGAGTCGATGGTCATCCCAGAGGGGAAGTCGTAAGCCCACTTGTACTACTTCCAGTAAGCAATTGACTGTTCAACAGTCCTTTGCGAGGAAGATGAAATATCACAGCAGTCATCCTACTGCAAAGCGGATAACTGAGTCCTTGACAACTATGTTGGTGTTAGACGTGCGTCCGGTATCCGCCGTTAGTTCACAGGGAACTAGACAATTTATTGAGGCAGTGTGCCCCCGTTACCAAATACCATCTAGGTCCCACTTCTCTAGGCAGGCGATACCGAGAATGTACACGGACGTCAGAAAAAGACTCACCAGTGTCCTAAAAAATGCAGTTGTACCCAATGTCCACTTAACCACGGACATGTGGACAAGTGGAGCAGGGCAGGGTCAGGACTATATGACTGTGACAGCCCACTGGGTAGATGTATGGACTCCCGCCGCAAGAACAGCAGCGGCGGCACCAGTAGCAGCATCTCGCAAACGCCAACTCTTTCCTAGGCAGGCTACGCTTTGTATCACCGCTTTCCAGAATACGCACACAGCTGAAAACCTCTTACGGCAACTGAGGAAGATCATCGCGGAATGGCTTACCCCAATTGGACTCTCCTGTGGATTTGTGGCATCGGACAACGCCAGCAATATTGTGTGTGCATTAAATATGGGCAAATTCCAGCACGTCCCATGTTTTGCACATACCTTGAATTTGGTGGTGCAGAATTTTTTAAAAAACGACAGGGGCGTGCAAGAGATGCTGTCGGTGGCCAGAAAAATTGCGGGACACTTTCGGCGTACAGGCACCACGTACAGAAGACTGGAGCACCACCAAAAACTACTGAACCTGCCCTGCCATCATCTGAAGCAAGAAGTGGTAACGAGGTGGAATTCAACCCTCTATATGCTTCAGAGGTTGGAGGAGCAGCAAAAGGCCATTCAAGCCTATACAATTGAGCACGATATAGGAGATGGAATGCACCTGTCTCAAGTGCAGTGGAGAATGATTTCAACGTTGTGCAAGGTTCTGATGCCCTTTGAACTTGCCACACGTGAAGTCAGTTCAGACACTGCCAGCCTGAGTCAGGTCATTCCCCTCATCAGGCTTTTGCAGAAGAAGCTGGAGGCATTGAAGAAGGAGCTAACACGGAGCGATTCCGCTAGGCATGTGGGACTTGTGGATGCAGCCCTTAATTCGCTTAACAAGGATTCACGGGTGGTCAATCTGTTGAAATCAGAGCACTACATTTTGGCCACCGTGCTCGATCCTAGATTTAAAGCCTACCTTGGATCTCTCTTTCCGGCAGACACAGGTCTGCTGGGGTTGAAAGACCTGCTGGTGACAAAATTGTCAAGTCAAGCGGAACGCGACCTGTCAACATCTCCTCCTTCACATTCTCCCGCAACTGGGGGTGCGAGGAAAAGGCTCAGAATTCCGAGCCCACCCGCTGGCGGTGATGCAGGGCAGTCTGGAGCGACTGCTGATGCTGACATCTGGTCCGGACTGAAGGACCTGACAACGATTACGGACATGTCGTCTACTGTCACTGCATATGATTCTCTCAACATTGATAGAATGGTGGAGGATTATATGAGTGACCGCATCCAAGTAGGCACGTCACACAGTCCGTACTTATACTGGCAGGAAAAAGAGGCAATTTGGAGGCCCTTGCACAAACTGGCTTTATTCTACCTAAGTTGCCCTCCCACAAGTGTGTACTCCGAAAGAGTGTTTAGTGCCGCCGCTCACCTTGTCAGCAATCGGCGTACGAGGTTACATCCAGAAAATGTGGAGAAGATGATGTTCATTAAAATGAATTATAATCAATTCCTCCGCGGAGACATTGACCAGCAGCAATTGCCTCCACAAAGTACACAGGGAGCTGAGATGGTGGATTCCAGTGGGGACGAATTGATAATCTGTGAGGAGGGGGATGTACACGGTGATATATCGGAGGGTGAAGATGAGGTGGACATCTTGCCTCTGTAGAGCCAGTTTGTGCAAGGAGAGATTAATTGCTTCTTTTTTGGGGGGGGTCCAAACCAACCCGTCATATCAGTCACAGTCGTGTGGCAGACCCTGTCACTGAAATGATGGGTTGGTTAAAGTGTGCATGTCCTGTTTTGTTTATACAACATAAGGGTGGGTGGGAGGGCCCAAGGATAATTCCATCTTGCACCTCTTTTTTCTTTTCTTTTTCTTTGCATCATGTGCTGATTGGGGAGGGTTTTTTGGAAGGGACATCCTGCGTGACACTGCAGTGCCACTCCTAGATGGGCCCGGTGTTTGTGTCGGCCACTAGGGTCGCTTATCTTTCTCACACAGTCAGCTACCTCATTGCGCCTCTTTTTTTCTTTGCGTCATGTGCTGTTTGGGGAGGGTTTTTTGGAAGGGACATCCTGCGTGACACTGCAGTGCCACTCCTAGATGTGCCCGGTGTTTGTGTCGGCCACTAGGGTCGCTAATCTTACTCACACAGTCAGCTACCTCATTGCGCCTCTTTTTTTCTTTGCGTCATGTGCTGTTTGGGGAGGGTTTTTTGGAAGGGCCATCCTGCGTGACACTGCAGTGCCACTCCTAGATGGGCCCGGTGTTTGTGTCGGCCACTAGGGTCGCTAATCTTACTCACACAGCTACCTCATTGCGCCTCTTTTTTTCTTTGCGTCATGTGCTGTTTGGGGAGGGTTTTTTGGAAGGGACATCCTGCGTGACACTGCAGTGCCACTCCTAGATGGGCCCGGTGTTTGTGTCGGCCACTAGGGTCGCTTATCTTTCTCACACAGCTACCTCATTGCGCCTCTTTTTTTCTTTGCGTCATGTGCTGTTTGGGGAGGGTTTTTTGGAAGGGACATCCTGCGTGACACTGCAGTGCCACTCCTAGATGGGCCCGGTGTTTGTGTCGGCCACTAGGGTCGCTTATCTTTCTCACACAGTCAGCTACCTCATTGCGCCTCTTTTTTTCTTTGCGTCATGTGCTGTTTGGGGAGGGTTTTTTGGAAGGGACATCCTGCGTGACACTGCAGTGCCACTCCTAGATGGGCCCGGTGTTTGTGTCGGCCACTAGGGTCGCTTATCTTACTCACACAGCGACCTCGGTGCAAATTTTAGGACTAAAAATAATATTGTGAGGTGTGATGTGTTCAGAATAGGCTGAAAATGAGTGTAAATTATGTTTTTTGAGGTTAATAATACTTTGGGATCAAAATTACCAACAAATTCTATGATTTAAGCTGTTTTTTAGGGTTTTTTGAAAAAAACACCCGAATCCAAAACACACCCGAATCCGACAAAAAAAATTCGGTGAGGTTTTGCCAAAACGCGTTCGAACCCAAAACACGGCCGCGGAACCGAACCCAAAACCAAAACACAAAACCCGAAAAATTTCAGGCGCTCATCTCTAGCTGAAATGACTGGTTGGTTTGGGCCCCCACCAAAAAAAAAAGCAATCAATCTCTACTTGCTCAAACTGGCTCTACAGAGGCAAGATGTCGACCTCATCATCATCCTCTGATTCCTCACCCCTTTCACTGTGTACATCCCCCTCCTCACAGAGTATTAATTCGTCCCCACTGGAATCCACCATCTCAGGTCCCTGTGTACTTTCTGGAGGCAATTGCTGGTGAATGTCTCCAAGGAGGAATTGATTATAATTCATTTTGATGAACATCATCTTCTCTACATTTTGTGGAAGTAACCTCGTACGCCGATCGCTGACAAGGTGACCGCCTGCACTAAACACTCTTTCGGAGTACACACTGGAGGGGGGGAAACTTAGGTAAAATAAAGCCAGTTTTCGCAAGGGCCTCCAAATTGCCTCTTTTTCCTGCCAGTATATGTACAGACTGTCTAACGTGCCTGCTTGGATGCTGTCACTCATATAATCCTCCACCATTCTTTCAATAGTGACAGAATCATATGCAGTGACAGTAGACGACATGTCAGTAATCGTTGGCAGGTCCTTCAGTCCGGACCAGATGTCAGCACTCGCTCCAGACTGCCCTGCATCACCCCCAGTGGGTGGGCTCGGAATTTTTAGCCTTTTCCTCGCAGCCCCAGTTGCGGGAGAATGTGAAGGAGGAGCTGTTGATGGGTCAAGTTCCGCTTGAGTTGACAAGTGTCTCACCAGCAGGTCTTTGAACCTCTGCAGACTTGTGTCTACCGGAAAGAGAGATACAACGTAGGCTTTAAACCTAGGATCGAGCACGGTGGCCAAAATGTAGCACTCTGATTTCAACAGATTGACCACCCGTGAATCCTGGTTAAGCGAATGAAGGGCTCCATCCACAAGTCCCACATGCCTAGCGGAATCGCTCCATTTTAGCTCCTCCTTCAATCTCTCCAGCTGCTTTTACAAAAGCCTGATGAGGGGAATGACCTGACTCAGGCTGGCAGTGTCTGAATTGACTTCACGTGTGGCAAGTTCAAAGGGTTGCAGAACCGTGCACGATGTTGAAATCATTCTCCACTGCGCTTGAGTCAGGTGCTTTCCCCCTCCTTTGCCTATATCGTAGGCAGATGTATAGGCTTGAATGGCCTTTTGCTTCTCCTCCATCCTCTAAAGCATATAGAGGGTTGAATTCCACCTCGTTACCTCCTCTTGCTTCAGATGATGGCGGGGCAGGTTCAGGAGTGTTTGCTGGTGCTCCAGTCTTCGGCACGTGGTGGCTGAATGCCGAAAGTGGCCCGCAATTCTTCGGGCCACTGACAGCATCTCTTGCACACCCCTGTCGTTTTTTAAACAATTCTGCACCACGAAATTCAATGTATGTGCAAAACATGGTACGTGCTGGAATTTGCCACATGTAATGCACGCACAATATTGGTGGAATTGTCCGATGTCACAAATCCCCAGGAGAGTCCAATTGGGGTAAGCCATTCTGCGATGATGTTCCTCAGTTTCCGTAAGAGGTTGTCAGCTGTGTGCCTCTTATGGAAAGCGGTGATACAAAGCGTAGCCTGCCTAGGAACGAGTTGGCATTTGCGAGATGCTGCTACTGGTGCCACCGCTGCTGTTCTTGCTGCGGGAGGCAATACATCTACACAGTGGGCTGTCACAGTCATATAGTCCTTCGTCTGCCCTGCTCCACTTGTCCACATGTCCGTGGTTAAGTGGACATTGGGTACAACTGCATTTTTTAGGACACTGGTGAGTCTTTTTCTGACGTCTGTGTACATTCTCGTTATTGCCTGCCTAGAGAAGTGGAACCTAGATGGTATTTGGTACCGGGGACACACTACCTCAAGAAATTCTCTAAGTCCCTGTGAACTAACGCCGGATACTGGACGCACGTCTAACACCAACACAGCTGCCAAGGCCTGAGTTATCCGCTTTGCAACAGGATGACTGCTGTGATATTTCATCTTCCTCGCAAAGGACTGTTGGACAGTCAATTGTTTACTGGAAGTAGTACAAGTGGTCTTCCGACTTCCCCTCTGGGATGATGATCGACTCCCAGCAGCAACAACAGCAGCGCCGGCAGCAGTAGTCATTACACTCAAGGATCAATCGGAGGAATCCCAGTCAGGAGAGGACTGGTCAGACTTGCCAGTGACATGGCATGCAGGACTATTGGCGTTCCTGTCTAAGGAGGAGGAAATTGACACTGAGGGAGTTGGTAGTGTGGTTTGCGGGAGCTTGGGTACAAAAGGAAGGGATTTAGTTGTCAGTGGACTGCTTCCGCTGTCACCCAAAGTTTTCGAACTTGTCAATGACTTCTGATGAATGCGCTCCAAGTGACGTATAAGGGAGGATGTTCCTAGGTGGTTAACGTCCTTACCCCTACTTATTACAGCTTGACAAAGGCAACACACGGCTTGACACCTGTTGTCCGCATTTCTGTTAAAATAATTCCACACCGAAGAGGTGATTTTTTTTGTAATTTGACCAGGCATGTCAATGGCCATAGTCGTCCGACGGACAACAGGTGTCTCCCCGGGTGCCTGACTTAAACAAACCACCTCACCATCAGAATCCTCCTTGTCAATTTCCTCCTCAGCGCAAGCAACACCCATATCCTCATCCTGGTGTACTTCAACAGTGACATCTTCAATTTGACTATCAGGAACTGGACTGTGGGTGCTCCTTCCAGCACTTGCAGGGGGCGTGCAAATGGTGGAAGGCGCCACCTCTTCCCGTCCAGTGTTGGGAAGGTCAGGCATCGCAACCAACACAACTGGACTCTCCTTGGGGATTTGTGATTTAGAAGAACGCACAGTTCTTTGCTGTGCTTTTGCCATCTTAACTCTTTTCAGTTTTCTAGCGGGAGGATGAGTGCTTCCATCCTTATGTGAAGCTGAACCACTAGCCATGAACATAGGCCAGGGCCTCAGCCGTTCCTTGCCACTCCGTGTCGTAAATGGCATATTGGCAAGTTTACGCTTCTCCTCAGACGCTTTTAATTTAGATTTTTGGGTCATTTTACTGAACTTTAGTTTTTTGGATTTTACATGCTCTCTACTATGACATTGGGCATCGGCCTTGGCAGACGAAGTTGATGGCATTGAATCGTCTCTGCCATGACTAGTGGCAGCAGCTTCAGCACTAGGTGGAAGTGGATCTTGATCTTTCCCTATTTCACCTTCCACATTTTTGTTCTCCATTTTTTAATGTGTTGAATTATATGCCAGTAATATTATTATATCAATAGCAATGGCCTACTGTACTGTACAACTATATACTGTTGGTCACCAAAATGCTGCACTGTCCTACTATATACTGCTCACAAAAATGCAGCACAGATATGGAATGGATACTTGCAGTGACACAGAGCTGCAAGATACAGCAATGGCCTACTGTACTATACAACGATATAATGTTGGTCACCAAAATGCTGCACTGCACTACTATACAGTATATACTGCTCACAAAAATGCAGCACAGATATGGAATGGATACTTGCAGTGACACAGAGCTGCAAGATACAGCAATGGCCTACTGTACTATACAACTATATAATGTTGGTCACCAAAATGCTGCACTGTACTACTATATATACTGCTCACAAAAATGCAGCACAGATATGGAATGGATACTTGCAGTGACACAGAGCTGCAAGATACAGCAATGGCCTACTGTACTGTACAACTATAAACTGTTGGTCACCAAAATGCAGCACACTGGGCACAGATATTTGCAGCACACTGAGCACAGATATGGAGCTTTTCAGGCAGAAAACGTAGATATTTGCAGCACACTGAGCACAGATATTTGCAGCATACTGAGCACAGATATTTCCAGCACACTGAGCACAGATATGGAGCTTTTCAGGGAGAGAACGTAGCCACGTCCTCTCCGTTCAATCTCCAATGCACGAGTGAACATGGTGGCGACGCGCGGCTCTTTATATAGAATACAAATCTCGCGAAAATCCGACGGCGGGATGATGATGTTCGGCCGCGTTCGGATTAACCGAGCAAGGCGGGAAGATCCGAGGCTGCCTCGGAACCATGTAAAATAGGTGAACTTGGGGGGGGGGGGGGGGGGGTTTCGGATCTCGGAGAACTGAACCCTCTCATCTCTAATGGAAACACAGACAAATAGCAAATTATAATATGAGCAGATCACAGCACCAACTTTTATATAATATTAACATAACTGTGAGATATTGTAATTCATTCGGCTATTTAGTGTGGATGCTGACTGTCATCATCATCAGTTGTTATTTTGCACCAGTGGTCCAAGCATCAGAAAGTTATCCTCCGCCAAAGATGTTTGTCTTGTGGTCAGCATGGGATGCAATTTTCCCTTACTGTGTTAAGATAGAGCACCCTGAGCTGTCTGTACCTGGTGGCACTAAGACCCTTGTGTGCTAATGCGTATGTGCTGCCATAATGCCCGTATTCAGCTTCATCCTTCATAAAGAGATGACGTACCCCTGAGAGTATCCCTTAGAGACTACATAATGGAGAGATATGGCGTTACAGAGGCTAGTGACCCTGCAAGTTTTATTACACCACCACAGCTATACCACTGCCTATATATATATATATATATATATATATATACCACTATGTGCATACTCCACAGCCATCACAGTATGTATACACACAGGTATGTGCTCCTGTTAGTCTGCACACAGCCTGTACTTCCCCATACTTTCCTGGCTGGAACTGATACATCAAATGTACTGTATATGGGCATTGCGTACCTGTTGTACATACTGTACCTGCTGCATTAGCCCTGTGTCATCCTGCAAGCCTGTTCTGCCTGGTTAATAAACCACTATTGAGATGGACTGACCTCCATCATACACTGCTGCCACCTATACCAACTATGGGGTTTGCGAATATATTGTACTCAACATAATCCCCATAAATTAGCTTCTAGTCTAGAATCATATGAATATTAGAGATGTGCACTTGAAATTTTTCGGGTTTTGTGTTTTGGTTTTGGGTTCGGTTCCGCGGCCGTGTTTTGGGTTCGACCGCATTTTGGCAAAACCTCACCGAATTTTTTTTGTCGGATTCGGGTGTGTTTTGGATTCGGGTGTTTTTTTCAAAAAACACTAAAAAACAGCTTAAATCATAGAATTTGGGGGTCATTTTGATCCCAAAGTATTATTAACCTCAAAAACCATAATTTCCACTCATTTTCAGTCTATTCTGAACACCTCACACCTCACAATATTATTTTTAGTCCTAAAATTTGCACCGAGGTCGCTGGATGACTAAGCTAAGCGACCCTAGTGGCCGACACAAACACCTGGCCCATCTAGGAGTGGCACTGCAGTGTCACGCAGGATGGCCCTTCCAAAAAACACTCCCCAAACAGCACATGACGCAAAGAAAAAAAGAGGCGCAATGAGGTAGCTGTGTGAGTAAGCTAAGCGACCCTAGTGGCCGACACAAACACCTGGCCCATCTAGGAGTGGCACTGCAGTGTCACGCAGGATGGCCCTTCCAAAAAACACTCCCCAAACAGCACATGACGCAAAGAAAAAAAGAGGCGCAATGAGGTAGCTGTGTGAGTAAGATAAGCGACCCTAGTGGCCGACACAAACACCTGGCCCATCTAGGAGTGTCACTGCAGTGTCACGCAGGATGGCCCTTCCAAAAAACACTCCCCAAACAGCACATGACGCAAAGAAAAAAAGAGGCGCAATGAGGTAGCTGTGTGAGTAAGATAAGCGACCCTAGTGGCCGACACAAACACCTGGCCCATCTAGGAGTGTCACTGCAGTGTCACGCAGGATGGCCCTTCAAAAAAATACTCCCCAAACAGCACATGACGCAAAGAAAAATGAAAGAAAAAAGAGGTGCAAGATGGAATTGTCCTTGGGCCCTCCCACCCACCCTTATGTTGTATAAACAGGACATGCACACTTTAACCAACCCATCATTTCAGTGACAGGGTCTGCCACACGACTGTGACTGAAATGACGGGTTGGTTTGGACCCCCACCAAAAAAGAAGCAATTAATCTCTCCTTGCACAAACTGGCTCTACAGAGGCAAGATGTCCACCTCATCATCATCCTCCGATATATCACCGTGTACATCCCCCTCCTCACAGATTATCAATTCGTCCCCACTGGAATCCACCATCTCAGCTCCCTGTGTACTTTGTGGAGGCAATTGCTGCTGGTCAATGTCTCCACGGAGGAATTGATTATAATTCATTTTAATGAACATCATCTTCTCCACATTTTCTGGAAGTAACCTCGTACGCCGATTGCTGACAAGGTGAGCGGCGGCACTAAACACTCTTTCGGAGTACACACTTGTGGGAGGGCAACTTAGGTAGAATAAAGCCAGTTTGTGCAAGGGCCTCCAAATTGCCTCTTTTTCCTGCCAGTATAAGTACGGACTGTCTGACGTGCCTACTTGGATGCGGTCACTCATATACTCCTCCACCATTCTTTCAATGGGGAGAGAATCATATGCAGTGCCAGTAGACGACATGTCCGTAATCGTTGGCAGGTCCTTCAGTCCGGACCAGATGTCAGCATCAGCAGTCGCTCCAGACTGCCCTGCATCACCGCCAGCGGGTGGGCTCGGAATTCTGAGCCTTTTCCTCGCACCCCCAGTTGCGGGAGAATGTGAAGGAGGAGATGTTGACAGGTCGCGTTCCGCTTGACTTGACAATTTTCTCACCAGCAGGTCTTTGAACCCCAGCAGACTTGTGTGTGCCGGAAAGAGAGATCCAAGGTAGGTTTTAAATCTAGGATCGAGCACGGTGGCCAAAATGTAGTGCTCTGATTTCAACAGATTGACCACCCGTGAATCCTGGTTAAGCGAATTAAGGGCTCCATCCACAAGTCCCACATGCCTAGCGGAATCGCTCTGTGTTAGCTCCTCCTTCAATGTCTCCAGCTTCTTCTGCAAAAGCCTGATGAGGGGAATGACCTGACTCAGGCTGGCAGTGTCTGAACTGACTTCACGTGTGGCAAGTTCAAAGGGCAGCAGAACCTTGCACAACGTTGAAATCATTCTCCACTGCGCTTGAGACAGGTGCATTCCACCTCCTATATCGTGCTCAATTGTATAGGCTTGAATGGCCTTTTGCTGCTCCTCCAACCTCTGAAGCATATATAGGGTTGAATTCCACCTCGTTACCACTTCTTGCTTCAGATGATGGCAGGGCAGGTTCAGGCGTTTTTGGTGGTGCTCCAGTCTTCTGTACGTGGTGCCTGTACGCCGAAAGTGTCCCGCAATTCTTCTGGCCACCGACAGCATCTCTTGCACGCCCCTCTCGTTTTTTAAATAATTCTGCACCACCAAATTCAAGGTATGTGCAAAACATGGGACGTGCTGGAATTTGCCCATATTTAATGCACACACAATATTGCTGGCGTTGTCCGATGCCACAAATCCACAGGAGAGTCCAATTGGGGTAAGCCATTCCGCGATGATCTTCCTCAGTTGCCGTAAGAAGTTTTCAGCTGTGTGCGTATTCTGGAAACCGGTGATACAAAGCGTAGCCTGCCTAGGAAAGAGTTGGCGTTTGCGAGATGCTGCTACTGGTGCCGCCGCTGCTGTTCTTGCAGCGGGAGTCCATACATCTACCCAGTGGGCTGTCACAGTCATATAGTCCTGACCCTGCCCTGCTCCACTTGTCCACATGTCCGTGGTTAAGTGGACATTGGGTACAACTGCATTTTTTAGGACACTGGTGAGTCTTTTTCTGACGTCCGTGTACATTCTCGGTATCGCCTGCCTAGAGAAGTGGAACCTAGATGGTATTTGGTAACGGGGGCACACTACCTCAAGAAATTGTCTAGTTCCCTGTGAACTAACGGCGGATACCGGACGCACGTCTAACACCAACATAGTTGTCAAGGCCTCAGTTATCCGCTTTGCAACAGGATGACTGCTGTGATATTTCATCTTCCTCGCAAAGGACTGTTGGACAGTCAATTGCTTGGTGGAAGTAGTAAAAGTGGGCTTACGACTTCCCCTCTGGGATGACCATCGACTCCCAGCAGCAACAACAGCAGCGCCAGCAGCAGTAGGCATTACACGCAAGGATGCATCGGAGGAATCCCAGGCAGGAGAGGACTCGTCAGAATTGCCAGTGACATGGCCTGCAGGACTATTGGCATTCCTGGGGAAGGAGGAAATTGACACTGAGGGAGTTGGTGGGGTGGTTTGCGTGAGCTTGGTTACAAGAGGAAGGGATTTACTGGTCAGTGGACTGCTTCCGCTGTCGCCCAAAGTTTTTGAACTTGTCACTGACTTATTATGAATGCGCTGCAGGTGACGTATAAGGGAGGATGTTCCGAGGTGGTTAACGTCCTTACCCCTACTTATTACAGCTTGACAAAGGCAACACACGGCTTGACAAATGTTGTCCGCATTTCTGTTGAAATACTTCCACACCGAAGAGCTGATTTTTTTGGTATTTTCACCAGGCATGTCAATGGCCATATTCCTCCCACGGACAACAGGTGTCTCCCCGGGTGCCTGACTTAAACAAACCACCTCACCATCAGAATCCTCCTTGTCAATTTCCTCCCCAGCGCCAGCAACACCCATATCCTCCTCATCCTGGTGTACTTCAACACTGACATCTTCAATCTGACTATCAGGAACTGGACTGCGGGTGCTCCTTCCAGCACTTGCAGGGGGCGTGCAAATGGTGGAAGGCGCATGCTCTTCACGTCCAGTGTTGGGAAGGTCAGGCATCGCAACCGACACAATTGGACTCTCCTTGTGGATTTGGGATTTCGAAGAACGCACAGTTCTTTGCTGTGCTTTTGCCAGCTTGAGTCTTTTCATTTTTCTAGCGAGAGGCTGAGTGCTTCCATCCTCATGTGAAGCTGAACCACTAGCCATGAACATAGGCCAGGGCCTCAGCCGTTCCTTGCCACTCCGTGTGGTAAATGGCATATTGGCAAGTTTACGCTTCTCCTCCGACAATTTTATTTTAGATTTTTGAGTCCTTTTTTTACTGATATTTGGTGTTTTGGATTTTACATGCTCTGTACTATGACATTGGGCATCGGCCTTGGCAGACGACGTTGCTGGCATTTCATCGTCTCGGCCATGACTAGTAGCAGCAGCTTCAGCACGAGGTGGAAGTCGATCTTGATCTTTCCCTATTTTTGGAACCTCAACATTTTTGTTCTCCATATTTTAATAGGCACAACTAAAAGGCACCTCAGGTAAACAATGGAGATGGATGGATACTAGTATACTTATGGATGACGAGCGACTGCCGACACAGAGGTAGCTACAGCCGTGGACTACCGTACTGTGTCTGCTGCTAATATAGACTGGATGATAATGAGATAAAATTAATATATATATATATATATCACACTAGTACTGCAGCCGGACAGGTATATATTATGTAATGACGGACCTGCTGGACACTGTCTGTCAGACTCAGCACTGCAGACTCCTAAAGTAAGCTACTAGTATCAAGAAGATATAAAAAAAAAAAACCACGGGTAGGTGGTATACAATTATGGATGGACGAGCGACTGCCGACAGAGATAGCTACAGCCGTGGACTACCGTACTGTGTCTGCTGCTAATATAGACTGGATGATAATGAGATAAAATTAAAATATATATATATATCACACTAGTACTGCAGCCGGACAGGTATATATTATGTAATGACGGACCTGCTGGACACTGTCTGTCAGCACTGCAGACTCCTAAAGTAAGCTACTAGTATCAAGAAGATAGAAAAAAAAAAAACACGGGTAGGTGGTATACAATTATGGATGGACGAGCGACTGCCGACACAGAGGTAGCTACAGCCGTGGACTACCGTACTGTGTCTGCTGCTAATATAGACTGGATGATAATGAGATAAAATTAAAATATATATATATATCACACTAGTACTGCAGCCGGACAGGTATATATTATGTAATGACGGACCTGCTGGACACTGTCTGTCAGACTCAGCACTGCAGACTCCTAAAGTAAGCTACTAGTACAGGGGTGGGCAATTATTTCAGCTGAGGGGCCACTTGACATTTCCTGTCAGTATCTGAGGGCCACATACAAAATAGCAGCTCCCCCCACTTGCCAAAAATATAGGGACATGGCTTCATGTGGAAGGGGTGTGGGCCAAAAAATAATACAGATTCATATTATGCTGCACAATAGTCTCCATTATTCAAATTGGGTCACACAGCGCCACCTACACACATTACACCAGGTAGAGCCCCTTTTACACACATTACGGCAGGTAGAGCCCCCTTTTACACACTAACATTTCATTTCGGATAATTATTGTGCAGCAAGCAAATTATCCAGTGTCTTATGGCCCCTGGGGAAAGGTGTGACACAGTGACAGAACACGGGGGGTGTGACACAGTGACAGAACACGGAGAGGGGGGGGTGACAGTGACAGAACACGGGGGGGGTGACACGGTGGCAGAACACGGGGGGGTGACACGGTGACAGAACCCGGGGGTGTGACACGGTGACAGAACCCGGGGGTGTGACACGGTGACAGAACACCAGGGGGGGGGGTGACACAGTGACTGAACACTGGGGGGGTGACACGTGACAGAACTTGGGGGTGACATGGTGACAGAACACGGGAGGGGTTGGTACAGCGAGAGCTAAAGATCTCTCCCCCAAACCTAAAAACAGTCTGACGCCACTGCCCGCACACACAAATATGCGCACACTATCACACACACTTGCGCGCACACACACACACACACACTTTCTTTCTCTCACTCACTTTTCCCATTAACTTACTGATCTGGCTGGCAGTGGCAGGAAGGATGGATCTGTAGCAGTCTGGCTCTTGTCCCATGTAGCTCCGCCCCCTGAGGTCCCATGAAACCCCGCCCCCTCATCGGCACGTAGCTCCGCCCACTTTTTGGCTGAACACAGCTGTGTCACTGGGGACTCTGGAGGCGGGAGGAGGAGGCTGCTACAACGCAGGCGCCGTGCAGCAGCAGCAGGGGAGAGATGCACCGCTGGCAGCTTGGAGGTGCAGTGCAGAGCAATGACAAGCAGCTCAGCCGGTCGGGCCGCTTGTCATTGCTCGCTGGTGGGAGGCAGTGGGCCGGGCAGAATCGGTTTGCGGGCCGCATCCGGCCCACGGGCCGTATTTTGCCCACCCCTATACTAGTATCAAGAAGATAGAAAAAAAAAAAACCACGGGTAGGTGGTATACAATTATGGATGGACGAGCGACTGCCGACACAGAGGTAGCTACAGCCGTGGACTACCGTACTGTGTCTGCTGCTAATATAGACTGGATGATAATGAGATAAAATTAAAATATATATATATATCACACTAGTACTGCAGCCGGACAGGTATATATTATGTAATGACGGACCTGCTGGACACTGTCTGTCAGCACTGCAGACTCCTAAAGTAAGCTACTAGTATCAAGAAGATAGAAAAAAAACCACCACGGGTAGGTGGTATACAATTATGGATGGACGAGCGACTGCCGACACAGAGGTAGCTACAGCCGTGGACTACCGTACTGTGTCTGCTGCTAATATAGACTGGATGATAATGAGATAAAATTAAAATATATATATATATATCACACTAGTACTGCAGCCGGACAGGTATATATTATGTAATGACGGACCTGCTGGACACTGTCTGTCAGACTCAGCACTGCAGACTCCTAAAGTAAGCTACTAGTATCAAGAAGATAGAAGGAAAAAAAACCACGGGTAGGTGGTATACAATTATGGATGGACGAGCGACTGCCAACACAGAGGTAGCTACAGCCGTGGACTACCGTACTGTGTCTGCTGCTAATATAGACTGGATGATAATGAGATAAAATTAAAATATATATATATCACACTAGTACTGCAGCCGGACAGGTATATATTATGTAATGACGGACCTGCTGGACACTGTCTGCAGAATGCGTTTATAAAAACACCACACGACGAGTGTTTAACTTTTTCAGGCAGACAATCACAATATACTGGTGGTCAGCAGACAATCACAATACTGGTGGTCAGTGGTCACTGGTCAGTCACACTGGCAGTGGCACTCTGGCAGCAAAAGTGTGCACTGTACTTAAAATATGTACTCCTGCTATAACTGCTCCCCAGTCTCCCCCACAATTAAGCTGTGTGAGCAGTGAGCACTCAGCACAGTCAGATAATGATATACAGTATTACATATGATGCAGCACACTGGGCTGAGCACAGATATGGTATGTGACTGTGTCACACTGTGTATCGTTTTTTTTCAGGCAGAGAACGGATTAATTAAACTGGTGGTCACTGGTCACACTATCAGCAGCAAGTAGTACTCCTCCTAATAATATGCTCCCCAAAATTTGTGTCTCTCTCTAGTACTCTAGTCTAAACGGAGAGGACGCCAGCCACGTCCTCTCCCTATCAATCTCAATGCACGTGTGAAAATGGCGGCGACGCGCGGCTCCTTATATAGAATCCGAGTCTCGCGATAGAATACGAGCCTCGCGAGAATCCGACAGCGGGATGATGACGTTCGGGCGCGCTCGGGTTAACCGAGCAAGGCGGGAAGATCCGAGTCGCTCGGCCCCGTGTAAAAAAACCTGAAGTTCGGGCCGGTTCGGATTCCGAGGAACCGAACCCGCTCATCTCTAATGAATATACTGGGTTCGATATGTAATACCGCCACCTGGGATGCCGAATGTCACTATCCCGACATCGGCATCCCGAGCATTAGGATGCGGCAGGGTGGCGAGAGCAAAAAAGTCCTTTGTAGGCTCAGTGGTGAGCTACGCTCGCTCCAGGTTCTATTCTCCCTCTATGGGTGTCGTGGACACCCACAGAGGGGGAATCAACCACCTCGCCGGTATACCGGCGGCAGTATGGTGCCACCGTGGGGATCCCGGCATCTGTATTGTGACCGTCAGGATCCCGACCGTCAGTATGCTAACCACATAACAATATACTGTATGACCTTATTGTATATAGGGACTGCCATTATTTAGAGCTTCCAAAGCATTGTGGGGGTCATTCCGAGTTGTTCGCTCGCAAGCTGCTTTTAGCAGCTTTGCACACGCTAAGCCGCCGCCTGCTGGGAGTGAATCTTAGCATATTAAAATTGCGAACGAAAGATTAGCAGAATTGCGAATAGACACTTCTTAGCAGTTTCTGAGTAGCTCCAGACTTACTCGGCATCTGCGATCAGTTCAGTGCTTGTCGTTCCTGGTTTGACATCACAAACACACCCAGCGTTCGCCCAGACACTCCTCCGTTTCTCCAGCCACTCCCGCGTTTTTCCCAGAAACGGTAGCGTTTTTCCACACACTCCCATAAAACGGCCTGTTTCCGCCCAGAAACACCCACTTCCTGTCAATCACATTACGATCACCAGAACGAAGAAAAAATAAGAATTTACTTACCGATAATTCTATTTCTCATAGTCCGTAGTGGATGCTGGGGACTCCGAAAGGACCATGGGGAATAGCGGCTCCGCAGGAGACTGGGCACAAAGTAAAAGCTTTAGGACTAGCTGGTGTGCACTGGCTCCTCCCCCTATGACCCTCCTCCAAGCCTCAGTTAGGATACTGTGCCCGGACGAGCGTACACAATAAGGAAGGATTTTGAATCCCCGGTAAGACTCATACCAGCCACACCAATCACACCGTACAACTTGTGATCTGAACCCAGTTAACAGCATGATAACAGAAGGAGCCTCTGAAAAGATGGCTCACAACAACAATAACCCGATTTTTGTAACAATAACTATGTACAAGTAATGCAGACAATCCGCACTTGGGATGGGCGCCCAGCATCCACTACGGACTATGAGAAATAGAATTATCGGTAAGTAAATTCTTATTTTCTCTAACGTCCTAGTGGATGCTGGGGACTCCGAAAGGACCATGGGGATTATACCAAAGCTCCCAAACGGGCGGGAGAGTGCGGATGACTCTGCAGCACCGAATGAGAGAACTCCAGGTCCTCCTCAGCTAGGGTATCAAATTTGTAGAATTTAGCAAACGTGTTTGCCCCTGACCAAGTAGCTGCTCGGCAAAGTTGTAAAGCCGAGACCCCTCGGGCAGCCGCCCAAGATGAGCCCACTTTCCGTGTGGAATGGGCTTTTACAGATTTTGGCTGTGGCAGGCCTGCCACAGAATGTGCAAGCTGAATTGTACTACAAATCCAACGAGCAATCGTCTGCTTAGAAGCAGGAGCACCCAGCTTGCTGGGTGCATACAGGATAAACAGCGAATCAGATTTTCTGACTCCAGCCGTCCTGGAAACATATATTTTCAGGGCCCTGACTACGTCCAGCAACTTGGAATCCTCCAAGTCCCTAGTAGCCGCAGGCACCACATATGAAAAATTAGGTAAGGGCTTTTATAGGATAAAGCCGCCAATTCTGAGACACGCCTGGCTGAAGCCAGGGCTAACAGCATTACCACTTTCCATGTGAGATATTTTAAGTCCACAGTGGTGAGTGGTTCAAACCAATGTGATTTTAGGAATCCCAAAACTACATTGAGATCCCAAGGTGCCACTGGAGGCACAAAAGGAGGCTGTATATGCAGCACCCCCTTGACAACGTCTGAACTTCAGGAACAGAAGCCAGTTCTTTTTGGAAGAATATTGACAGGGCCGAAATTTGAACCTTAATGGACCCTAATGTGAGGCCCATAGACAGTCCTGTTTGCAGGAAATGCAGGAAACGACCCAGTTGAAATTCCTCTGTAGGGGCCTTCCTGGCCTCGCACCACGCAACATATTTACGCCAAATACGGTGATAATGTTGTATGGTTACATCCTTCCTGGCTTTGATCAGGGTAGGGATGACTTCATCCGGAATGCCTTTTTCCTTCAGGATCCGGCGTTCAACCGCCATGCCGTCAAACGTAGCCGCGGTAAGTCTTGGAACAGACATGGTCCCTGCTGGAGCAGGTCCTTTCTTAGAGGTAGAGGCCACGGGTCTTCCGTGAGCATCTCTTGAATTTCCGGGTACCAAGTCCTTCTTGGCCAATCCGGAGCCACGAGTATAGTCTTTACTCCTCTCCTTCTTATGATTCTCAGTACTTTTGGTATGAGAGGAAGAGGAGGGAACACATACACTGACTGGTACACCCACGGTGTTACCAGAGCGTCCACAGCTATTGCCTGAGGGTCCCTTGACCTGGCGCAATATCTGTCCAGTTTTTTGTTGAGGCGGGACGCCATCATGTCCACCTTTGATTTTTCCCAACGGTTCACAATCATGTGGAAGACTTCTGGGTGAAGTCCCCACTCCCCCGGGTGAAGATCGTGTCTGCTGAGGAAGTCTGCTTCCCAGTTGTCCACTCCCGGAATGAACACTGCTGACAGTGCTATCACATGATTCTCCGCCCAGCGAAGAATCCTTGCCACTTCCATCATTGCCCTCCTGCTTCTTGTGCCGCCCTGTCTGTCGTTCGGGCACAAAATCTTAACTGAGGCTTGGAGGAGGGTCATAGGGGGAGGAGCCAGTGCACACCAGCTAGTCCTAAAGCTTTTACTTTGTGCCCAGTCTCCTGCGGAGCCGCTATTCCCCATGGTCCTTTCGGAGTCCCCAGCATCCACTAGGACGTTAGAGAAAACCTCGTAATGCGGTGAGTAAAATTCCTAACTGCATAGCAAATTTACTTGGCGCAGTCACACTGCGGACATTGCGCATGCGCATTAGCGACTATTCGCTCCGTTGCGACAAAAAAAAAAACGAGCAAACAACTCGGAATGACCCCCTGTGTTAGCTGAATGCAAATGTGTGTAACTAAGACTTCTGCATGTTATTTATAAATAGAAAGCAGTTTTATGGCAGTTTTACTGGCATTGCGTTGGGAGATGTTCTGTGTTAATTTTTTCCTTGTTCTACCTGTACATTCTAATTTTATACATAATAGAAATGACTTATGCAGAAGCACAAATGGAAGCAGAGAACATTTTGGAAATTGCTATTTTGTATATGCTCAATATATTTACAGGGCATGCACATAATGCCTGATTTTAACACCATATAAAGGTTTTCAAATCTGGTTTACAGGCAAGTTGTTATTCATTTGCAGAAATTGATAGTCTGTATAAGCAAATTCTGCTGAACGTGCAGTTTTGCTATACTGTATACAGTACTGTATATAATAAGTCCAATTTGCTCCGTTACTCCGGTCTTACAATGTACCAGGCTCCGATGGGTTCTTCAGTAGCACCCTTGTTCGCCAATTGTTATATGTGGGAAACTGAAAAAAGTCTGTTTTTTTAAAATATCAGTGGCGATATCTGTCTACTATAGATACATAGATGCAATGTCGGACTGGGGCATGTAAGGCCCACCGGGGAAATGCAGTGGTAGGGGCCCATGTTAGTGGAGTGGCCCGTCTGCAGAGGGTGTGTGGCCTGCTACCTCATTGGTTTGACTAACCATTAGAGAGTGCAACGTCTGGGTCACTTCATAAATATATACAGTAAATTCAGCTGCTGCATGCCTGATAATGTACCAGATTATTAACAGATTAATAACAGCAATGCACTGTAGAAAATACACCATAGTCCAGTATAAGGTAACATATGTATATTGTATAATTCAAGTGCACAGTCTGGAACCTGATCCTTAGAGCAGAAGGTGGGCCCCCAGGCAGTAGCGCCCACTGGTGGTTTCCCCTGTACCCCTGCGGGCCAGTCCAAGCCTACACAGATGATACTGATCTTTTGGAAACATGATATTACAAAATTGAAAGAAATCATTGACACTCAGAATCTGTCCACCAGTCCGATCAAATTCACTTTAACCAATAACATCAGTAAAATCTGTTTCCTAGATATACTAATCCAGATCAACAACGGACAGATTTTGACTTCCCTCTATACAAAACCGATAGATCGCAATACAATTCTACACGCAGACAGTTTTCACCATAAAACTACTATATGGGGTCTCCCATATTCACAGTTTTTAAGAGCCTGTAGGAGTAATAGCGATCCCTCAAGGAGAGAGGTCCAACTAGACAGCATGGTCAAGAAATTCACAGAAAGGGGCTACCATTTACCAGAACTCAATAAAGCACGCACTAAAGCTGTAAGGGTATATCAACAGAATTCCCCAATACTGTCTTCCAGTAGGAATACTAAAACAGTAACATGGGTAAATGAACACAAATGTTCATTTACCCATGGTGGCAAATGGTGGTCACAGATCCAGATTTAAAGTGTTTCCACAAAAGCAGGCTCCTACCAAGCTATTCCTGTAGTAGAAATCTTAAAGATCTACCTGTAAAAACTGACATAACAGGGTTTACCGAGTCCACTGCACCTCAACATTTCCTAAGTAGGAAGAATGGATGTTACAGGTGCCTTGGATGTACAACCTGTTCTTTTATGACTGTGGGGGATTAAATTCCACATCCACATACAGGGAAATGATTTAGTATTAAATGGCCACTTACCTGTACCAGTCTCTTCGTAATTTATGTCATTCTATGCCCATGTGGCTTGTACTATGTTGGGAAGACAGAGTGTCAACTTAAAGTCCGTCTAACCCAACATAGGTCTGCCATCAGAGGGGCTTTTTTCACTGGGACCAGTGAGCAACCTGTGAGTCGCCATTTTGCACAGCACAAACATAATTTGTCCAGCCTTACGTATAAAGCTATTGACCACATTCCAGCATCACGAAGTGGGGGCGATCGTGGCAAACTACTCTTACAGCTCGAATCCAGACGGATTTTTCAGCTGGATTGTGTTGCTCCCAAAGGCCTCAATGAATCTCTTAGTCTTCTTCATTTTTTATGATGATAATTATATATTTATTATAGAAAATTATATATTTATTATAGAAAAAGTCAGCATCCTATAAGTGGTTCATTTAGTTTATTTTTATACTATATTAAACTTAATTTGAAGTAATTTTATGGTTTTTCAAAGAGATGGCAGCACTTACTTAACTATCGGTGAATAACAGACAGTGTCCCTGTATTATTTAATTTTATATCTATATCACAATCATATCACAAGTACTCTCTGCTGTTAGGAGTATATGTATTGACTTGGGGCATAATTCGTAGATGTGCTAAATTTAGTACATCTACGATCAGTAACACAGACATGCGGGGGGACGCCCAGCACAGGGCTAGTCTGCCCCGCATGTCAGGCCCGACCCCCCCACACAAGTACAAAAGCATCGCACAGCGGCGATGCTTTTGTACTTTAGGATTAGTGCTGCACTGGCAGGAGCTACTCGTTGCTGTGAGGGTGGCAGTGGCTGCGTGTGACGTCACGCAGCTGCCGCGGCCCACCCCCCCAACAGTCTGGGCATGCCTGCGTTGCCCGGACTGCGCCCCCTAAACGGTAGCCAAACGCCGCTGGCCCGCACCCTCCTGCCCTGCGACTGCCTCTGCCTGTCAATCAGGCAGAGGCGATCACAGGGCTGAGACAGCCATCGGCTGTCTGGCATGCACCGGCGCTCTGCGGCGCCAGCGCATACGCAGTTCAGACTTGATCGACTGCTGTGCGAAAACTAAACCCACTCGAATTTTGTATATCTGAGTAGTTCCAGGCCTGGACCTGGTTTTCCGTATCAGTGAAGGGCTGTTGGGTGCAATTAGGTACTGCTGTGGAAGGCTGTGAAAGGCTGTGGGCTGCCTGCAGCACTAAGAAGGCTGTGTCAGTGAAGAGCTGTGGGTGCAAGCACTACTGTGTCTGTGTCAGACTGAAGGGCTGTGGGCTGCAGCACTAAGAAGGCTGTGGTCTGCAAGCAGTACTGTGGCAATACTCCTGTGGCTGTGTCAAACCGTGAGGGGCTGTGGGGTGCAGCACTAAGGACTGTGTCAGTGAGGGGCTGTAGGGGTGCAAGCACTTCTGTGGCACTACTGCTGTGACTGTGTCATACTGTAAAGCACTGTGGGGTGCAGCACTAAGGACTGTGTCAGTGAAGGGCTGCGGGGTGCAAGCACTACTGTGGCACCACTGTTGTGGCTTTGTCAGACTGTGATGGACTGTGGGGTGAACAGAGGCGTAACTAGGGTTTTTGGAGCCCAGGGCATGATCAATAATGGCACCTCACCCCCCCCCTCCAAAAAAAGGAAAGTGTGTGCGCACGCCACCGGTGTCACTGTATATAAAGATGTCAGGGTATGTATGTATAGGTAGATGTAGGTGCAGTGGTTGAAGTGGAATTTTTTCTGTGCTCTGGAAAGGGGGTGTGGTCACTCAAAAGGGGGCATGTCCTTCAGTGTAGTAGGACCCCTTATACTATCTAGTACTGGTGCCCTTTTCACATTATAGCACACGGTATGAGCCAAAATTCACATTATAGCACATGGTATGAGCCAAAATTCACATTATACCACACAGTATGAGCGAAATTCACATTATAGCACACGGTATGAGCCGAAATTCACATTATAGCACACATTATGAGCCGAAATTCACATTATAGAGTGACGGGATCCTACCCCTTTAATTAACAAGGCCTGTGGGGCACTGTGGTGAGGGGAGCTTACCCCCTTAATTAACTAATCCTGTGGGGCACTGTGGTGAGGGGAGCCTACCCCCTTATGTGACTAACTGCAGAGTTTAGCAGCAGAAGGGTTGCAGCGATTTCTCACCCCAAGCTGCGGCGCTTCTGCCACCTCCAACACTCCACGTCTTCGGCACCACCCTGGATACAGAGCACCGCACCGGGGATGCACCATTTTCAGTGTGGTCTGCTGCGCTCTAAAGGGGGATCTTCCGAAGGCGCAGCTCTTCCCCCTGACGCGTCTTCTCCCTCATGCAGCTCTTCCCCGACACATCTTCTCCCTCACGCAGCTCTTCCCCCTCAGACAGATTTCACCCCCTTACACAGCTTATCACTAGAGTCACTAAAGCGCACGTTATGCCACAAGTTTGACACTGAGCCAAACACTCTCCCATTTCCCCTGCGCGCTCTCCAAATCCTCGGTACCTGCCTGCAGTAATCTTCTGTAGTGCTGGCTTCCCGGATAGCTCCCCTGCCTCATTGCTAGTTCTGTTCTCCGGCTACCCGCTGGGGCTTCGGATGATCCTCTCTTCCTGTCACTGCATGTCAGCCTGGGACCCCCCGTCGGTATTCCCCTTGCACCTTCTCGAGGCTTACGGCAACGCCGCCTGATGAGCACCAACTTACCTCCGGGGCCGCCCCTGCATACAAGACGGCTGCTCCCTAACCCGCACTGTGTTCTGGTTGAGGGTGTCACAAATGGATGACACCTCATTCCCGCGACCAGCAGTCACTAGAGCGGGTGCCGCTGATGGTGCTCCGCGGCCACCTGCACAGGTCAGCACTGAAAGTTATGCCTCGACAGGGACTGAGGGAGGCAGGGGAGGCTGTTTTGCACTGCCTGCTCGACACATCATTTGATGTGAGAGATGTGGCGGCGGGCGGCAGCTGAGGATTGCAGGGGTGACGTGCGGCAATAGTGGCAGGCGCAAGTGGGCATGATGCCCTTGCTGCCGCCGGCGCCCCCCTCTGCTGGGCCTGCCAAGGCGCCCAGGCCACATGCCCTACTTGACCCCCCTTAGTTACGCCTTTGCCCCCCCCATATACTACAGCAACCAGCCCCCCTTCCTCATACACCCCAACATCCCCCTCCTACACTACAGCACCCAACCCCCTTCCTCATACACTCCAACCCCTCCTCACACACTTGTACACCCAGCCCCCTTTCTTCATACACCTCAACCCCCAGCACTCCCTCTTATACACAATAGCACCCAGCTCCCCTTCCTCATACACCCCAACACCCAGCTCCCCCTCTCATACTCTACAAACCCTAACATCCCCCTCATATACTACAGCACCCAGCCTTTCCTTCCGCATACACCCCAACACCCAGACAGCCTCCATCATACACTGCAACACTCAGCAAGTCCCCCCTTATAAACTACAGACACCTCTCTCATACACTCCAAGCCCCCCATATACTACAGCCCCCAGTCCCCCTTGCTTATATTCACACACACACACACACACACACACACACACACACACACACACACGCACACACACACACACACACACACACACCCCACCCCTTATACAGTACACTGCAACACTCAGACACCTCCTCATACTCTACCTCATCATACATCCCACCCCCATCATGTTCACTTCACTCACCGGCTGTTGCTAAACAAAGATGTGGGGGCCGTGTGGCTGCAGGAAGCTTTTTGCTCCGTGCATACACTGCTCCTTCTCCAGAGCAGAGGGAGCAGGTCTCCGCTGCCGTGTGTGTCAGAGGGTTGGGGGGAGGAGCCTCCAGCAGAAGTAAGTAGGGTCATACACTTCATCATGTGCCCCTGCTAGCGCTCAGCGTGTGTCCTCGGCGCCTGCTCAGCATGTGTCTCCGCGATCTTCAGTAGTGTGATTCCCCCTCACTGAGATCCGCAGCATTTGTCACTCTCCACTGCTCAGCAGCCCCGATCTGGCACCAGCGCAATCCACTACGCGGGGGTGCCAGCGGCCAGACTCCATTGATTAACATTTAAACATAGCCTGGGATGCCTCCGGATGCCCCGCACACCCAATGATCTTGCCTGCTGTTCTTCCCCACCCCATCCTTCTCCTATTGGTCCGGTGGTGGCTACATTCCCACATCATTGTGGGCGCGACTGTCCCCAGCTGCCCTTGGACAGTCCGGAGCAGAGGTGGGGCGGGATGTATGTTCAGCGGCTGACACTGCACCATATAAACTGTCCTGGCTGGCAGTGCCCCTTCTGTAAATCCTGCTACGGCGCCCAGGGCATGTGCCCTGCTTGCCCTGCCCTAGATACACCTCTGGGGTGCAGCACTGTGAGGCACTGTGTTGTTCAGTGCAGACACTTTTGTTAAAAAAATAAAATAAAACTGTCAAAAAATAACAATCATTAGGTTCCAGTGTGCCACTATTACCATAAACTCAGTGAGTTGCAGCAGTGTGTAAAAATAAGTAAAATATGGATATGGATCAGTTGATGAAAGAGAGAGAGCAGTAACCCAGTACTAGTATTGTTGTGTCTGCTGCCAGTCATGATAGTACTTCAACATCTACTAAAGGTGATCCAGGGGATACAAAGTATAAGAAAGGGCACCTGGTATCTAAATATTTCACAATGTTAAAGAAAACATCACCTCTAATCATAAAGAGAACGTTTACTGCCAAAAACTTAAAAATTGCCAACGTGCCATACACCACACGCAGTGGCAAGGAAATGCTCAGACCACGCCCATTGTTTGCAAGTGGTGGTCCTGCTAGTGCTACTGCTGTTTCATGCACTAGAAAAATGCCAGAAGACGTGGCCAAATGCAGTCAGGCATCTTCTTCTGTAAACTCTTAATGATCTGAGTCTAGCGGAGGTGTCACCTTTAAAATTGCCAAATCAGTGCCCCCCAAAAATAGAAGAAAACTAAGGCTGAAGAACAAACTGTGTGTTCACAAATCCCTGAGGAGAGTCTAGGGGTGTCCACGCTAGTTATGTGTAAGTCTGACATTTCTGACATTGTACTCGTGGAGAAGCCTCCTACCACCATTTATGCAACCACTGCAAATTGGTGACATAGGAATTGAGGATGCCTAGTGTGGAAGAAGTGCAACAGGATGAGGGGAATATATGTGTACTATAGTATCTGACACTAATGAAGATGTCGATGATGAGGATGTTATGATAAGGATGTTGTTTGTGTTAGCCACCAGTGGCAGCAGTTCTTGCTCGTGATAAGAACAATGCCATTGTCATGCCTGGGCATAAGAATTACCCAAATCCTGACAACATTTGTGAAGGCATCTGTACCATTTGAGAGGCCAAAGTTAGTAGACGTAGGGATGCTAACCATCTAGGCACCTCCTCCCTGTTACATCATGTGCAGCTACTTCATGCAAGTTATTTGTCCAAAAGAAAATAATTTGTAAAATATTAACAAGCAGTCCAGTATGACCAGTTTAGATCAGCAGATGCACTGTCCACCACCAACACCCTCATCATCATGCTCCTCATTAATGATCGGAGGTAGTCCTTCCAAAAGATTATTAAGTGGGGTCCCTAACAAACCTGGCACTTCAGCCACAAAAGTGGCAGTCCCTATCACTGAAATGCTTGGTTTGTTAAACTGTGCATGTCCTTTTTGAATTAATATACAACATAAGGGTGTGTGGGAGGTCCCAAGCATAATTCCATCTTGCTCCAATTGTAGATTAGATTTATGAAGAAAAACATGGTTGTATCAGTAGCAAATTTATCATTAGGCACGTGCCAAGAGGCGGCACTTGTTTGGGGGCATCACTCAATGCTTGTGTTGGTACTGTCAGACCAAAAAAGTACCAGAAATTGCAAAATATTTCCACTGTACTATACCATATGCCATCTTCAATGGAGTGTAAATGGGTTGGACATGCACTTACTGCCACTGTAAGCTGTCCTATTTAGTAAATACAGTATGTATATATAATAAAATGTAAAAAAATCATAGTGGCTTTTTTAAATTATACTATTAAATTGTCTATCATCAAATGAGGTCTTATAACCAATCAATAAAAATATTAAAATTATGCAGGTGGGGAGGCAGCCGTTACTGTTGTCACAGAAACCAAAGAAACGGCTGCGCAATGTAACAGGGAAAGAAATTAATGAGAGCCGACGTTTAAAAAATTAACACAATTTATTAACCAGAACACTTAATAAAAACATGCTGATAATAATACCTATGATATAAAATGGTTAATATGTATGGCTATATAATAGAACACACCTTGATAAATGTGGATATCTTATGAGATTTTTAAATGCAGCTTGTAAAATGAACTTGCTGAAGATCCTGTAATCACTCACAAGGTTGACACTTGTGGATTCATTTGTGTAATTGAATAAGGAATGGTCCCAGGTAATGCACAAAGTTCCCGTCACAGAGCTCTGCTGCTATAATATGTACCTCTCCTGTGGGCTGGTCCGAGACCGGGCGTCCCCGGTTCTTGGTCCTGCGTTGCCCACTCGTGCTGTGCAGCAAGGAGATGGTGATGACCACCGGGCTGTTGTAGCAAGTGAGGCCGATGACTGCCGGGCTGTTGTAACAAGTGAGGCCGATATGACAGATGAGAGCCGCAGGCTGGTGTGTGCGGCTTGCGGGTACCAGAGTGCCGGTAGAGAAGTCCGTGGGAACTCGGAAAAGAGCTGCTGGTGTAGATACCTTAATCAAGGTGGATAATGAGGAGGACCCCGCCTCACACCTCACACCTCACAATATTATTTTTAGTCCTAAAATTTGCACCGAGGTCACTGGATGGCTAAGCTAAGCGACACAAGTGGCCGACACAAGCACCTGGCCCATTTAGGAGTGGCACTGCAGTGTCAGGCAGGATGGCACTTCAAAAAAATTGTCCCCAAACAGCACATGATGCAAAGAAAAAAAGAGGCGCACCAAGGTCGCTGTGTGACTAAGCTAAGCGACACAAGTGGCCGACACAAACACCTGGCCCATCTAGGAGTGGCACTGCAGTGTCAGGCAGGATGGCACTTCAAAAAAATTGTCCCCAAACAGCACATGATGCAAAGAAAAAAAGAGGCGCACCAAGGTCGCTGTGTGACCAAGCTAAGCGACACAAGTGGCCGACACAAACACCTGGCCCATCTAGGAGTGGCACTGCAGTGTCAGGCAGGATGGCACTTCAAAAAAATTGTCCCCAAACAGCACATGATGCAAAGAAAAAAAGAGGCGCACCAAGGTCGCTGTGTGACTAAGCTAAGCGACACAAGTGGCCGACACAAACACCTGGCCCATCTAGGAGTGGCACTGTAGTGTCAGGCGGGATGGCACTTCAAAAAAATTGTCCCCAAACAGCACATGATGCAAAGAAAAAAAGAGGCGCACCAAGGTCGCTGTGTGACTAAGCTAAGCGACACAAGTGGCCGACACAAACACCTGGCCCATCTAGGAGTGGCACTGCAGTGTCAGGCAGGATGGCACTTCTAAAAAATTGTCCCCAAACAGCACATGATGCAAAGAAAAAAAGAGGCACACCAAGGTCGCTGTGTGACTAAGCTAAGCAACACAAGTGGCCGACACAAACACCTGGCCCATCTAGGAGTGGCACTGCAGTGTCAGGCAGGATGGCACTTCAAAAAAATTGTCCCCAAACAGCTCATGATGCAAAGAAAAAAAGAGGCGCACCAAGGTCGCTGTGTGACTAAGCTAGTATACTTGACGACACAGAGGTAGGCAGAGCAGTGGCCTTCCGTACCGTACTGCTATATATACTGGTGGTCACTGTGTCAGCAAACTGCAAAACTAAAATGCACCACAGGTATAGAATGTAGATGGATAGTATACTTAATGACGACACAGAGGTAGGTAGAGCAGTGGCCTTCCATACCGTACTGCTATATATAGTATACTGGTGGTCACTGTGTCAGCAAACTGCAAAACGTCTAAAATGCACCACAGGTATAGAATGTAGATGGATAGTATACTTAATGACGACACAGAGGTAGGTACAGTAGTGGCCTTCCGTACCGTACTGCTATATATAGTATACTGGTGGTCACTGTGTCAGCAAACTGCAAAACTAAAATGCACCACAGGTATAGAATGTAGAATGATAGTATACTTAATTACGACACAGAGGTAGGTACAGCAGTGGCCTTCCGTACCGTACTGCTATATATAGTATACTGGTGGTCACTGTGTCAGCAAACTGCAAAACTAAAATGCACCACAGGTATAGAGTGTAGATGGATAGTATACTTAATGATGACACAGAGGTAGGTAGAGCAATGGCCTTCTGTACCGTACTGCTATATATAGTATACTGGTGGTCAGTGTGTCAGCAAACTGCAAAACTAAAATGCACCACAGGTATAGAATGTAGATAAATAGTATACTTAATGACGACACAGAGGTAGGTACAGCAGTGGCCTTCCGTACCGTACTGCTATATATAGTATACTGGTGGTCACTGTGTCAGCAAACTGCAAAACTAAAATGCACCACAGGTATAGAGTGTAGATGGTTTGTATACTTAATGACGACACAGGTACAGCAGTGGCCTTCCGTACCGTACTGCTATATATACTGGTGGTCACTGTGTCAGCAAACTGCAAAACTAAAATGCACCACAGGTATAGAATGTAGATGGATAGTATACTTAATGACGACACAGAGGTAGGTACCGTAAAGGCCTTCCGTACCGTACTGCTATATATAGTATACTGGTGGTCACTGTATCAGCAAACTGCAAAACTAAAATGCACCACAGGTATAGACTGTAGATGGATAGTATACTTAATGACGACACAGAGGTAGGTACAGCAGTGGCCTTCCGTACCATACTGCTATATATAGTATACTGGTGGTCACTGTGTCAGCAAACTGCAAAACTAAAATGCACCACAGGTATAGAATGTAGATGGATAGTATACTTAATGACGACACAGAGGTAGGTACAGCAGTGGCCTTCCGTACCGTACTGCTATATATAGTATACTGGTGGTCACTGTGTCAGCAAACTGCAAAACTAAAATGCACCACAGGTTTAGAATGTAGATGGATAGTATACTTAATGATGACACAGAGGTAGGTACATCAGTGGCCTTCCGTACCGTACTGCTATATATAGTATACTGGTGGTCACTGTGTCAGCAAACTGCAAAAGTAAAATGCACCACAGGTATAGAATATAGATGGATAGTATACTTAATGATGACACAGAGGTAGGTACAGCAGTGGCCTTCCGTACCGTACTGCTATATATAGTATACTGGTGGTCACTGTGTCAGCAAACTGCAAAACTAAAATGCACCACAGGTATAGAATGTAGATGGATAGTATACTTAATGACGACACAGAGGTACGTACAGCAGTGGCCTTCCGTACCGTACTGCTATATATACTGGTGGTCACTGTGTCAGCAAACTGCAAAACTAAAATGCACCACAGGTATAGAATGTAGATGGATAGTATACTTAATGACGACACAGAGGTAGGTACAGCAGTGGCCTTCCGTACCATACTGCTATATATAGTATACTGGTGGTCACTGTGTCAGCAAACTGCAAAACTAAAATGCACCACAGGTATAGAATGTAGATGGATAGTATACTTAATGACGACACAGAGGTAGGTACAGCAGTGGCCTTCCGTACCGTACTGCTATATATAGTATACTGGTGGTCACTGTGTCAGCAAACTGCAAAACTAAAATGCACCACAGGTATAGAGTGTAGATGGTTTGTATACTTAATGACGACACAGGTACAGCAGTGGCCTTCCGTACCGTACTGCTATATATACTGGTGGTCACTGTGTCAGCAAACTGCAAAACTAAAATGCACCACAGGTATAGAATGTAGATGGATAGTATACTTAATGACGACACAGAGGTAGGTACCGTTAAGGCCTTCCGTACCGTACTGCTATATATAGTATACTGCTGGTCACTGTATCAGCAAACTGCAAAACTAAAATGCACCACAGGTATAGACTGTAGATGGATAGTATACTTAATGACGACACAGAGGTAGGTACAGCAGTGGCCTTCCGTACCATACTGCTATATATAGTATACTGGTGGTCACTGTGTCAGCAAACTGCAAAACTAAAATGCACCACAGGTATAGAATGTAGATGGATAGTATACTTAATGACGACACAGAGGTAGGTACAGCAGTGGCCTTCCGTACCGTACTGCTATATATAGTATACTGGTGGTCACTGTGTCAGCAAACTGCAAAACTAAAATGCACCACAGGTATAGAATGTAGATGGATAGTATACTTAATGATGACACAGAGGTAGGTACAGCAGTGGCCTTCCGTACCGTACTGCTATATATAGTATACTGGTGGTCACTGTGTCAGCAAACTGCAAAAGTAAAATGCACCACAGGTATAGAATATAGATGGATAGTATACTTAATGACGACACAGAGGTAGGTACAGCAGTGGCCTTCCGTACCGTACTGCTATATATAGTATACTGGTGGTCACTGTGTCAGCAAACTGCAAAACTAAAATGCACCACAGGTATAGAATGTAGATGGATAGTATACTTAATGACGACACAGAGGTACGTACAGCAGTAGCCTTCCGTACCGTACTGCTATATATAATATACTGGTGGTCACTGTGTCAGCAAACTGCAAAACTAAAATGCACCACAGGTATAGAATGTAGATGGATAGTATACTTAATGACGACACAGAGGTAGATACAGCAGTGGCCTACCGTACCGTACTGCTATATATAGTATACTGGTGGTCACTGTATCAGCAAACTGCAAAACTAAAATGCACCACAGGTATAGAATATAGATGGATAGTATACTTAATGACGACACAGAGGTAGGTACAGCAGTGGCCTTCCATACCGTACTGCTATATATAGTATACTGGTGGTCACTGTGTCAGCAAACTGCAAAACTAAAATGCACCACAGGTATAGAATGTAGATGGATAGTATACTTAATGACGACACAGAGGTAGGTACAGCAGTGGCCTTCCGTACCGTACAGCTATATATAGTATACTGGTGGTCACTGTGTCAGCAAACTGCAAAACTAAAATGCACCACAGGTATAGAATGTAGATGGATAGTATACTTAATGACGACACAGAGGTAGGTACAGCAGTGGCCTTTCCGTACCGTACTGCTATATATAGTATACTGGTGGTCACTGTGTCAGCAAACTGCAAAACGAAAATGCACCACAGGTATAGAATATAGATGGATAGTATACTTAATCACGACACAGAGGTAGGTACAGCAGTGGCCTTCCGTACCGTACTGCTATATATAGTATACTGGTGGTCACTGTGTCAGCAAACTGCAAAACTAAAATGCACCACAGGTATAGAATGTAGATGGATAGTATACTTAATGATGACACAGAGGTAGGTACAGCAGTGGCCTACCGTACTGCTATATATAGTATACTGGTGGTCACTGTATCAGCAAACTGCAAAACTAAAATGCACCACAGGTATAGAATGTAGATGGATAGTATACTTAATGACGACACAGAGGTAGGTACAGCAGTGGCCTTCCGTACCGTACTGCTATATATAGTATACTGGTGGTCACTGTGTCAGCAAACTGCAAAACTAAAATGCACCACAGGTATAGAATATAGATGGATAGTATACTTAATCACGACACAGAGGTAGGTACAGCAGTGGCCTTCCATACCATACTGCTATATATACTGGTGGTCACTGTGTCAGCAAACTGCAAAACTAAAATGCACCACAGGTATAGAATGTAGATGGATAGTATACTTAATGACGACACAGAGGTAGGTACAGCAGTGGCCTACCGTACCGTACTGCTATATATAGTATACTGGTGGTCACTGTATCAGCAAACTGCAAAACTAAAATGCACCACAGGTATAGAATGTAGATGGATAGTATACTTAATGACGACACAGAGGTAGGTACAGCAGTGGCCTTCCGTACCGTACTGCTATATATAGTATACTGGTGGTCACTGTGTCAGCAAACTGCAAAACTAAAATGCACCACAGGTATAGAATGTAGATGGATAGTATACTTAATGACGACACAGAGGTAGGTACAGCAGTGGCCTTCCGTACCGTACTGCTATATATAGTATACTGGTGGTCACTGTGTCAGCAAACTGCAAAACTAAAATGCACCACAGGTATAGAATGTAGATGGATAGTATACTTAATGACGACACAGAGGTAGGTACAGCAGTGGCCTTCCGTACCGTACTGCTATATATAGTATACTGGTGGTCACTGTGTCAGCAAACTGCAAAACTAAAATGCACCACAGGTATAGAATATAGATGGATAATATACTTAATGACGACACAGAGGTAGGTACAGCAGTGGCCTTCCGTACCGTACTGCTATATATAGTATACTGGTGGTCACTGTGTCAGCAAACTGCAAAACTAAAATGCACCACAGGTATAGAATGTAGATGGATAGTATACTTAATGACGACACAGAGGTAGGTACAGCAGTGGCCTTCCGTACCGTACTGCTATATATACTGGTGGTCACTGTGTCAGCAAACTGCAAAACTAAAATGCACCACAGGTATAGAATGTAGATGGATAGTATACTTAATGACGACAAAGAGGTAGGTACAGCAGTGGCCTACTGTACCGTAATGCTATATATTATATACTGGTGGTCACTGGTCAGCAAAACTCTGCACTGTACTCCTCCTATATAATATTAATTATACTGGTGGTCCCCAGTCCCCACAATAAAGCAGCACACTGAGCACAGATATGAAGTGTTTTTCAGGCAGACAAACGTATACTGGTGGTCACTGTCAGCAAAACTCTGCACTGTACTCCTGCTATATAATACAGATATATGCAGCACACTGAGCACAGATATGGAGCGTTTTTTTCAGGCAGAGAACGGATAACTGGTGGTCACTGATCAGCAAAACTCTGCACTGTACTCCTCCTATATTATACAGCTGCTCCCCAGCCCTCCCCACAATTAAGCAATAGTGCACAATCAAGTTCAACAATAACGGAGAGGACGCCAGCCACGTCCTCTCCCTAACATTTCCAATGCATGAGTGAAAATGGCGGCGACGCGCGGCTGCTTATATAGAATCCGAATCTCGCGAGAATCCGACAGCGGGATGATGACGTTCGGGCGCGCTCGGGTTAACCGAGCCATACGGGAGAATCCGAGTATGCCTCGGACCCGTGTAAAGTGGGTGAAGTTCGGGGGGGGTTCGGTTTCCGAGAAACCGAACCCGCTAATCACTACAAAAAATACAATATACTGTATGTAAACATTTTATTGAGTGACAGTCTCTCCATATACAGTGCTATATGTAGGCCATTACATCATCAGCCTGTAAGCGATATACTGACTTGCATGTGATCTCTCCTTAATAGACATAATCACCGTGCTAAGACTTTAAAGCGATATTGGTAAAGGATAAATAAACATACCTTGAAAGGGTCGTAAGTGATAATGAACCACAAGCCGGCATATCAACAACTCACGTCCCAGAATGCGCTGATACATAACGCATCATATAAACTAAAGCAAAGGGTACTGTGGGGATAATTAGCAGAGTATACTTCTGGGAGAAAGCTACACGTTGTGTAAATAAAAGCCACCCATTGCATCCCTTTACCGGAGGACAAACATCTCTGAAAATGTCCTATGGGATGATTGGCTCTGCACCAAAACAGACAGCTTGCATAAGTTACAGATAATAATATCACAATGAACAGTGGATAAAAAGTACACAGATGGGTACTGTTCACAAACAAAACATTTCCTTCTTTCTATGCATACATAAAAACAAAAGAAAGGTGGCTGATGTTGAGACTGAAGTAATCACAAACATGGTTATGTAAATATTTCTTGCTTGTGTCTAAACTATGTAATACTTGTCAGACATGTTAATCTGCTCTGCTAACCAATATGGCAATTATAGTCACAGAATCTCCGGCTATTGCTTGTGTTCAGCATAGGAGAATTCTCTTTCATGTTACCATTAAGATTTACTTAGTGGCCTTTTTATTATTGTGAATGTCCAGAAAAACATGCATGCTAAATTTATCATAGCTTAACTAAGGATCGCATTGTCACCACACTCTTACATATTTGCATTGGTCTGAGATTGGTAAATTTAACCAGCTCCAAAAGTACTAAGGGGTCTATTTACTAAGCCATGGATGGAGATAAAATAAACGGAGATAAAGTACCAGCCAATCCGCTCCTAACTAACATGTCACAGCCAGGTTTTGAAAAAGGACAGTTAGGAGCTGGTTTGCTGGTACTTTATCTCCATCCAAGGCTTAGTAAAATAACTAAATTAGCAACAGACCGACCTCCTACATAAAGATGGTAACACTGCTGGATGCAATCCTGTAGAGGAAAAAACCTGTAGCCAGTGCGTACAGGGGTGTAGTATGTTATGCCGGCGCTTGGGATCCCGGCGCCCAGCATACCGGCGCCGGGATCCCGACCGCCTGCATGCAGACAGTAGGGTGAGCGCAAAAGAGCCCCTAACAGGTTCGATGTGCTCGCCACGCTGCGCTCACCATGCTGCGGGCACGGTGGAGCGCTACATGCACCACGCTATTTATTCTTCCTCCAGGGGTGTCGTGGACACCCCAAGAGGGAGAATAGTTGTTGGTATGCCAGCTGTCGGGATTCTAGCGTCGGTATGGTGAGCGCCGGGATCCCAACAGCCGGCATAGCAAATGCCTCCCGCTTACAGCACATGCTCACTCTGGCTGTTGCCCCTTATAAGATACACTTTAACGTGAGAATCCAACGACTATTCAAGAACCTCTGTTCTGGCTTTGCACCTACAAGATGGGGAGTACTTGAGCAAATGTTTAATCTTATCTTCATATGGGTCACATTTATAGAGGAGAAGGGTCTCTGCCATATGCTGGTGATTTGCAATTGACAAAAACTTTAATCCTCGACCTCAACCCGTTTCCCTGACATGGACGTTGGCTTCATCAGAAGATGGGGAAGTGAATAGAAGGGTATCAGTATCAGGTGTCATCCTAAATACCCCATAGCTCTTAAATACCCCTTAGCTGATTATGTATCTAACAGGTGTATCAAACCTGTAATTGCACTAACAATTCAGATAATCCATAATAATATATTATACACATAAAACACAATAAAATCATGCACACAGGACTTTCTAAAAAGCAAATAATGTTAATGGGAGGCTGCAATACTATTCTTTTGGGAGCTGTTTTTGAATACTCCTTTAGTTTAAGTTTGAGTGCTGGGTTATATATTCTATTTTTTCATTGTTTCAGACTGGATCTTTACAAAACCTGCAGGACACACTGATCTCCATGGGGATCTGATCTTCAGTGTTGAAGATCTGATCATCCCATCTGGTCCTCTTCCTGAACTGATCTCTTAGGCCTCCCAGCAAAGGCTGACAAGTATGTTTTGGAGTTATGAAGAGGCTATCCAAGATAAAATGTCAGAAAGACATTCAGTAATGCAGGCCAACAGAAATAATGAAAGATTCTGAGAGATAAGATGCATTTTGATGCCTTCTGTATAAAAGTTAATATGGAAATAAAAGGGAGCAGGGGAGCTTCTAAAGAGGAGGAAGCCTATGTGCAAACTGCACCCATTGTAAATACGCCAGTGCAAAGGATATAATTAGTATACTTATGCTGGGTACACACTAGACGTAGTGTGTACCGATCTGATCCAACAGACGACGAGACCCGGCATGTGGCTAGTGCATACACACTTTTCTGGGCCCAGACCATGCCTATTTGCCCACACACGCTAGCCTGATGTAATGAAGGATGGAATGATCCCTGTTCTGTCCTTCATTACAATGAGCCGGATCGCATGCAATATCTTTCAGTTGACTGTGCAGCACGGCTAACCTGAGGATGTCTCATACAACAGGCGGGAGCTTGCAATACGATGTAGACAATTTGTCGTTGCAATATGGCAAATCGGTCCAATATTGTTCTGGTGTCTACCCACCCTAAGAGAATTGAGTAGTCTGCAATTGCTGGAAACATGGAAAAATATTGTGAATACAGAGCATAGGCAAGGGTACATATCATGGCACAAATGTTAAGGTCAAAGTGCTGAGAGGTCTGAAAGGGTTGGGTTCGAGTGACCGCCAGTCACCATACTGACCCCGGGATCCCGGATTTTAGATGGCCGGCATGGGGGGTGAGCGCAATGAAGCCCCTTGCTGGCTCGGTGGCTCTATGCGCTCCCCGCAGGTTCTATTCCCACTCTATGGGTGTCATGGACATCCACGAGTGGGAATAGTCCCTGGTGGTCGGCATGCCGATCGGTGGGCTATTCAGCATTCAGGATCCCGGAGCCAAGAATCCCAGCATCGGTATGGTGCTTTAGATTTGGGTGGGCTGTGTTGAAACTGAAATCTAAATTGCAGTGTAACAATAAAGCAGGCAGTATTTACCCTGCACAGAAACAAAATATCCCACCCAAATCTAACTCTCTCTGCAAATGTTATATCTGCCCCCCCTGCGGTGCACATGGTTTTCCCCATTAGCTAACAAATTTGCTGCTGCGATCAGATCTGAATTAGGCCCTAAATTAAGCAGAAGGTGCCACTGGAACAGATGCTAGTAGCTTCTATCGTTACATCTTAGAAGGCTGATTCTGCTCACAGCTTACGAAGGTGCAAACAGAATCAGCCTACTGTAGCTGGCCAGATAATGTGCTATGGGGGTCATTCCGAGTTGATTGCTCGCTAGCAGTTTTTAGCAGCCGTGCAAACGCTATGCCGCCGCCTACTGGGGAGTGTATTTTAGCTTAGCAGAAGTGCGAACGCATGTGCAGCCAAGCTCTGCAAAAACAGTTTGTGCAGTTTCAGTGTAGCTCTGAACCTACTCAGCGCTTGCGATCACTTCAGCCCATTCGTGTCCGTGTTTGATGTCGTACCCCGCCCAGCGAACGCCCATCCACGCCTGCGATTTTTCAGGCAAGCCTGCGTTTTTGCAAACACTCCCTGAAAACAGTCAGCTGACACCCAGTAACACCCCCTTCCTGTCAATCTTCTAGCGGCCGCCAGTGCAAAGAAAAACTTTGCTAGAACCTGAGCACAACCACAAAGGGCTTTGTACCCGTACGTCGCGCGTGCGCATTGCGGGGCATACGCATGCGCAGAAATGCCATTTTTTTACCTGATCGATGCGCTGCGAAAATCAGCAGCGAGCCATAAACTCGGAATGACCCCCTATGTGAGCTGCTGAAGGCAGTACACATACAGTATAATTGGATCTGGCCCAGAGCTGAATGTATTTTGCAGAAAACATAGGCACAACATGCAAACAAAAAAATACACGTTTTGCACAGAATACAGCCTGGTATGGTGAAATCTCATCATGCACAGGTACTTTTTGTAAAAATGGACAGTACCATAGACCACAATTTGTACTAAAAAAATGTACTTACTCCCATCTCTATAATAATGTCAAACTCCACATTGAAAGCACAATTTTGCATGCACATATTTTTGCACAGCATAACTTGCTATACTGTACATACTGTACAGCAACAGCTGATAAAGATCAGTCATATATACACACACCATTTATTGATCTCTGTATTCAGAACCTTAATGCCGCTAGATTAAAACACAATAATTAGAGGGAAGATGTTCAATCAGCATTTTTTTGCACTTGTTACCCACAAGGCTTTTGAGGACTACATAATCATCATTGCACATGGCTGAAATGGTTCTCTGTTCTAAATATATGAGCAGTCTGGAACATGAATCATAACAGATATATGGGTAATTGTATTACCCGTCGTTATGGGGGAGAAGCGGTATCAGCGCACGTTATCTGCGCTATACCGCTTCTGCCCCATGCATGATAGCATAGACTTCGAAAGCTGCATGTTGGCGATGTCTATACACCACAGCAGGGACAGAGCGGTTCGTGGCTGTGGTGGGTGCCTGCTCCGGACTGTGCTTGCGATCTCGCGTGAGTAGCGAGATCCCCCGCATGTGCACAGGGACAGCTGGGAAAGGGACAGAGCGCATCAGCACCGAGCTGATGCTCTGTGTGCTCAGGGGGAAATCGCCCGGCGCAGGGACAGCACCTCTTCAACCCTGCACCGTACTGCAATTGCATGTCCCCCGCTTATCACCTGGTGCCGGGGCCCTCTCTCATTCCGCACCTGGGTTGTATGGCCCCTTAGTTGCTGCTGTGCTGTTATGCATATCGCTCACCTGCTCACAGTAACAATAAAGTGCGTCCACAAGTGATTTTTTCGTTGCTGTGCAAAGCAGAAAAAATAACCAGCCCGATCACTACATGTTAGTAAATAGACCCCTTTGTACTAGAAATGTGCATGACATTCAACACAACAGTCTACAACAAATACTGTATAATCTTTGTTGGAGTTCACAGTAACATAAAACTCAAGAACCATACATATTCTAGCTATTTTTTGCAGAGCAGCGATCAGATAGTCGCCGCCTCTAGGGGAGTGTATTTTCGCTTTGCAAGTGTGCAAACGCTTGTGCAGCCGACCGGGACAAAAAGGTTTTTTGCAGTTTCTGAGTAGCTCTGGAATTATTTAGCCCCTTGCGATCACTTCAGCCTGTCCGGTCCCGGAATTGACGTCAGACACCCACCCTGCAAACGCCTGGACACACCTGCATTTTCCCTACCACTCCCAGAAAATGGTCAGTTGACACCCATAAACGCCCTCTTCCTGTCAATCTCCTTGCGATTGGTTGTGCGAATGGATTCGTTGCTAGAAGCATTGCACAGCAACGATGCTGTTTGTACCCATACGAGGCACGTGCGCATTGCGTTGCATATGCATGCGCAGTAGAAACCTGATTGCTGCGCTGCGAAAAACAGCAGCGAGCGATCAACTCCGAATGAGAGCCATATATCATACTCATGTCCTTTTACTAATCTCACCCCCACTCCCTGCAGGTCAGTCTAATTTGTCCCTTTTAAATGTCGGTGGCAAATTGGTGTGTGGCAGAGGACCTAACAGAAGCTACAATTTCATGATTGGGGCTTGTGATGGTCACACACACACACACACACACACACACACACACACACACACACACACACACACACACACACACACTATCTCCTTTGGTAGGAATGCAGCTTATGAATATGCAATGCAATTAAGATGGGGAGGCATCACCCAAAGTGAGGTGAATTCAATATGGCGACTGTAATCCAAAATTGCTGCACATATTGGGATTGTCATTTCACTTTCTTAATCCATATCATACATGAGAGTGTTTGGTATCAATTTATATGTTTTTCCTGTCAAGGATGTCATTTTTCATGTTACAAATAGGCTAAGAAACAGTACATGAGGACATACTGTATTGATAGCCTTCCTATATGCAAGTGGCTGTTTTTATCGCTACTTCAGAGTTAGAAAGTCTACTTTTTAAAATAATGAATTTAGACCTTTTTAGGTATAATATGCTGTGTTTATGTTGTTTCAGGTCTGAGAACGTGAAGGTGAAACACTAAATATGGCAAAGTGGCTCCGATTAATTTCTGAGATTGACTTGTGTGAGGTAAAATCAAAAAGTGTTGATTGGACAATTTGTATACTGTGCCAAAACCCAAGTGATGAAAATCTTATCTGTCCTGCAAATAATACTAACGTGGCTTCACGTAATGCTGGATATGCAACACTTGTGAAAAACTTATGCAACTTTGACAGTATTAATGTATGGATTAATGGATATTAATACAAAGATGTTTGATGAAGACAGTAGTGGAATAGAAGATACATTTTTAAAAAGACAAGCTAAGTGACACAAAAAGTGTGCATTAAAATATAATTCGACAATGTTTGAAAGAACCAAAAAACAGAAACTTTCTGAAGGAAAGAATGGAGACTTGCCATCAACATCGCATGGACGTCGTAATCGATTATCAACTTCTACATATGGAGCAAATATTGAAGCCAATGCAGTTGTTACTCAACCATCTCTCACGATATTACAACTGCTTTGTTTTAATTTACAATCATGTACAGTAAACCAAATGGAAATACATTGAGGCATACAACTGACAGAAAAACCCCCTTGCCACTTTTCATGGGTCTTTCAATATTTGTTAAAACACAAAAAAAAAATCGTTGAGAAGCTCTATTCACTTGGACTTTCAATCTCATATACTCGTGTGCTGGAACTCTCAGCAGCGATGTGTGAAGTTGTAAATGTTAAGTTCCAAAAAGAAAAGGTAGTGTGTCCGTCAAAACTATGACAAGGTATTTTCACGATTGTAGCATATTATAACACAGACCACAATCCAAGCAGTTCAACCTCAGAGAATTCCTTTCATGGGACAAGTATATTCTTATTTCAAAATTTCTTTCCTTTTACTCACTATAAGCGATAAAACTACTTTAATAATTCTCCTATATTGATTTTAAGCATATTTTTGATATTAAAAATGAAAGTGTTGACCTAAAAACATTGAAATTGCCATCAAACACACTTTTGTATGATGGATAGTAAGGAAATTGCAAAAATTCCAAAATATGACGCCATTTTGAATTACAGCCGCCATCTTGAATTCCTATGACTTTGCATGCTGCCTCTCTATCTTATATTCATTGTATAAATATAAAGTAGATACTTACCAATCGGGATATTCTTATCACAATTTGCAGTTTTTTTAGGATTTCAGTTGTGTAGCACCTCCACTACTAGGCTTAGAATAGGGGAAGAAGGATGCTGGTAAAATGTATAGTGTAGTTGGTGGTGCAGCTTTAAATTGTAGCTAGATTCCAAAATGAGTTTACATTTTCAGTGTGCTAGTGCTGTCATATTTTCGTTTACATATAAAGTCAAGATATATTTTCTAAAAACAAATAGTTAAATAATGCCGAGTGTCACTGAATAATAATAACCATTTCAAATAGCAGCAAAGCACAGGTAAAATAAATCTCCAGATCACTAAATTATTCTTAGATATTGTAATACAGTAGTAAACAACCAAATTATTTTGCAAGATGATATGTGTTTTTGTATCTACGCACAAAGCCAGACACTAATAATGAGAAAATACTAACACTACTAACACATGGAGGTGATTTCATTTTTGTGCATATATATATTAATGCTAATTATTGAGAATATATAGCAAACAAACATAGTTATATCTCTCTATAAACTTTCATGGTAGGACTTGTTCATTTTATTTTTAAATTAAGTATATATATATATATATATATATATATATATTTATTTTTTTTACAATGATCAGCTTGAAGCTGATCACAAGGACAATCTCCCAGCTCTGTTCTGCCTGTCAGAGCAGAACAGGAGTCAGGGAACAGGCGGGAAACCTTGATTAATGCCATTTCCAGGTAGTGTTGTTATCGCAGGGCAATAAAGCTGTGTAATCTTTGCTACCAAACTTGGGGAATTGATAAGATCACAAGATCTGTTCAGAAAAGGGACTTGCATGCAACTGTGGCACACCGGAAAGTGGTGTGTGCCCGTTTAAGAGTTTCACGTGCAGGTCCGCAGGCGAAAAGGGAAGTGCTGGCACAGCAGGAGTTAAGTGTGGTCCCTGGTCAGATCACATGGTCTGGATACTGGTGGCAGCCTAGAAGCAAAGGAGCCATATGGGAAGAAGAAGGAGGAATCTGCACAAGTGACTGGATGTGCTGGAAGCATGCTGATCGAGGAGCAGAGTGGGAGCTGAGAATGGATGCCAACCGCAGGGTCACACTGAATGGTGATAGCAGCACTGTAGAGCAGAAGCAGCGGGGTGCTACTGGATAGCCAAAAGCAGAGTACCAAGAACAGAGTAAGCAAGTGTGAGATGTCGCAGCCAGAGACCAAACACCACTAGGCCTAGTGAAAGGCACAGATGCCACGTCCATCTTGTAGCAATAGGGAGCTGTTGAAACTGGTCCAGCAAGTGAAAACCTCTGTCGCAGAGTTCTTTGTGAGTTCATTGAGACTGATTGGGACCCAAGCCACAGGCAGACCAGACACCCAGCCTAAGTATAAAAGCTGTCATGCTTTTCAGTGTAAAGGTCGTGGTTAGCATATCGCCATATCCACAAGGTAATCCCTGCTTGTAAAAGCAACTCTCCCCCTTCTTTAGCACTGTTGGTTCACAAAACCCTGAACTTTTGATACAAGTGCAAGTAAGAGACCAAGGGGTCTATTTACTAAGCCGTGGATGGAGGTAAAGTCACCAGAGATAAAGTACCAGCCAATCAGATCCTAACTGCCATGCCACAGGCTGTGTTTGAAAAATGACAGTTAGGAGCCAATTGGCTGGTACTTTATCTCCACCTATGGCTTAGTAAATAGAGCCCTGAGTCTATTTAACTAAGAGACCCTCTTTGCCAACTGAGTTATACTTGTCAGGAGACACTAAAATCCCTTTGTTATCTACATCTTCTTGTGAACAGAACTGAGATACACTGATATTATTACAGCGGAGGATTCTTTATATAACTGTGTGCCAATCTCCTCATTGGAACACTGTGGCACCACAGACTTTTTACAAGAGCTCCAGTGTTATTTGCCAGTGAAGATCATTACACCTTGGCTAGGGAAAGCTAGATATTAAAATTTGTTATTGTCAAGTGTGTTTTTCATTACTCTTCTCATCGCCACAGTATAGACTGTGATTGTAATTATAATATCCCAATATTTTTGAATGATCCACTGTGATGTGAACTTTAGCCAATTGTCTTCTCTTTATTCTTCTTTGATGCCCAATTTTTCTTGGGATTTCTCATCTATTATGCCAATTAACCAATCATTATTCTCAATCACCTCTTCAGGCTAGACTATCACATTCCAGAACCACTCACTCAAACTTCATAAGCTTGCCAATCCAGTTACCCAGTTATATCCCCTCTGTAGAGTCCACACATATCCTCACAAATTTTCTCTTTCTTCACTTTCCTATCCTCCTGACCCCAGGCCAACATCACTGTGTGAATATATTATACAGCCCACCAAGAACATTTGCAATCTTGTGAACAAATATGCAATAGATAGCACCTATCCTTATGCATAAATGCCTATTTCCCTGTAGATTGTAAGCTTGCGAGCAGGGCCTTCCTACCTCTGTACCTGTTTCTGATTACCCAGTTTTGTTTTATCATTGTTGTTTACAATTGTAAAGCACAATGGAATATGCTGTGCTATATAAGAAACTGTTAATTAATTAATAAATAATCCAGAGTCCATTGCAGCTCAATAAAGAGACATCCTATTGGAAGTGCTGACTCACTCCTGTTTTGTATTAATCTATCCTACCTCTCTGAACACGATACTACAGAACAAGGTAAGAGGAGAAACATTTGAGGGGAAAGGTCCATCACATAGCCACCCAATACCTCTGATACCTCTCTCAACCACATAGACATACACTTAGTGCCACGAACAGGATAACAGAGTCCAAAGTAGGAAGAATACATCAGGATGATCATGTCGCATCCACAGGACAAAGCAGCAATAGTGCCAAATCTGCCACAACCAGGTGGGGATAAGGCCCCAAATCCTCCACAGCAGGAAGTTGATATTGCTCCAAACCCTCCCTGGCCAGGAATGGATCTAGCCAGACCAGAAGCCCTTCAGCAAGTCCAATTGAACCCTTTGAGACTACCTTATTACTTTGGCATCCCCTGGCTACCTACATATTCAGGAGAATTAAGAGAAAAAGAGTATGATACCCTTGAAGAGTTTAGAAAGAAGATGCTATCCATAAAAATCCAAACATGGCAACTTAAAGGTTCGGCTCTGACACCCAGAAAAATTGAAAACAGCAGATCAAGTTTTGCAACATCTAGCAAAGATATTTGAACTTCATACCATTCCTAAATTTAAAAAAAAAAAGTTTTATTTAAGAAAACAGTTACCAGGAGAAACTTTAAGAGACTATACATTTGGATTGAAAGTTGCCTTATGAGATGTTAGAGCAGTAGATGAACAAGAAGTGAGAAATGAATGATCTGACACGAGGACACCAGAGAGTCCAAGATTTCAGCTGGGAGGCAGGAAAAAGAGAAATCACTGATCGAAGGCTACCTATCCAGCAGTGAAACCCCGTAACCATTTTTTGTGGAGAAACCAGATGTGAACCTCAAGGTGCAGAGTTCATAAGGAGTGAAGTAGTTGTAGTAAGAATAATGATGACTGTGAGAGATAGTCCAGTCCCAGTGAGAATCTTGAATCTAGAAGTGATGATCCCACAGTTGAAAGTGCAGCAGAGAAGAATGATTTCTCTAGACCCCATAGACCTTTTGTGAAATATGTGTTGGCCCCTACTACCAGTGGGAATCCCTGAGCCAATGGAACCATCCTATGTACCTCAACCACCTCAGCCACCTCAACCAGAACCAATACAAGAGTTACCCAGAAGTGCAGAACCAGTGGTGGCAGAAAAGAACGTATATGACCCACCTGTCAGAAGATCAGAAAGAAGTACAAAAGGAATATAACCTTTTAGATATCGTTGAGAAGAGAGTAGAGAAATATACCAACTCAAAACATTGGCAAAAATACTTTGTGTTGTTTAAGGTGTGACACAATATGTTGTTACATACAGTTAGAATTGTGAATTCTTGAGAGAACTGTTAGATGTAAGAAAGAGCAAGTCAAGAGTTGAGTCCAAAATGCCAAGGTTTATATTTAGGCCTAGTTAAGCCACAAGTTGCGTCAGAACATGCATGTTTCCAGCATGGAGGAATGTGGCACCCCAGAAAATAGAGTGTGTGCCCCTTTAAGAGTTTCACTTGCAGGTCCGCAGCTGAAAGGGAAAGCATTGGCACAGCAGGAGTTAAGTGTGGACACTGGTCCGATCACATGCCACCCAACAACTGTGATATCTCTCTCAACCACTTAGACATACCCGCCAACTCCGGGGTGTAACACAACTTTGAATCAGCCCCAAAGCAACAAATTCCAATCTTTTGGGTTATTTTAACTGTTAGACAGAACATATAATAGATAACATCATAGTGATAAGTGCAGCAAAAAGTGTAAGTTTTTTCTGTGACATAATTTCCCATTACATCACAGTGGCAGTTGAGCCACCAGGGTTATTCAGGATACCCCAATTCAGTGGTTCCCAAACTTTTTTGAATTATGGCACCCTAGAGTATCAGAATTTTTTTCATGGCACTCGTAGGCCAAAAGTTTCTTACTGAGAAATTTAGAAAAACAGTTTACATTTACTAAATTATGTTTATATGTCATCCGTAGGTTCAGTTATGTGGTGAGGGACAATATTTGCTTCTGTTTGTCCACATATTGTCACGATCCGGATACTGAGACACCATTTCCCTTCTGGATGTACGTCCTCCATGGGCCTCTGCTGCCACTCCTGTCTCGCTGACCGCTGCTGGGCGCATGTTATTCTGCTACTGCGGCCTACATTGCCAGTGTTACACCTTTCCTATAGTACTTAATTCCCCTTCTTTGTTTGTTCATGGGCGCAGCCATGTTAGACTCCAGTCACATGACATTATTCCTCCTATCCACCGTGCTGGAGCCTTGTCATAATTGCTCAGCCAATCCCTGCTATGCAGCAGGTATAAATATCCGGTCCCAGCTCCCAAAAGATTGTCAGTGCTTTCATTGTCAACAGTGTTTCCAGCCTACAAGCTTCACTATAGACTTTCTCCTGCAATTCCATTCTGCAGATCAGCCTGACTTCCCTGGTGATTACACTCTGCTGTGTAACCCGACTCTCCAGTGTTAACCCCCTACAGCCTACTTTGGATTCCTGTGTTTGAACTTTTGCTTTGCAGTAATCATCCTTCATTCTTCAGTTCCTGCGCACTCGAGCTTCATTCTTCATCTTCCAGCGAACCCGAGCTTCATTCCTTATCTTCCAGCGAACCCCAGCCTCGTTTATTGTTTACAGGACTTTCTTCCATATTCCAGGTTACTGGCCTTTACCAATTGTGAACCTAATTATCACGTGTGACTTTCTATTATTCTTTTGCACGTTATTTGACTTTTTATTTAATAAAAGCACTTAAGGAATTCCCAGTTGTCGTGGTCACGCCCTCGGGCATTCTTTGCTGCTGTCAATACGTATGTCCAGGAGTCACATAGCTCCTCCTAAATTTAAGTACCCGTCAGCCCCTACAACTGAGGCTCCCAGTCACGGTCTCCAGCCCTCAGTTGTGACAGTAAGCCCTGACCTAATGGATCCAGCCGGAGACCAGGCTCAAGCGCTTAGGCTGATTCAAGAATTGGCAACCCGCCTTGAACGTCAGGAGGCTGCTGTAGGCCATGTTGGTCGCTGTCTCCAGGATCTTTCCTCCCGGCTGGATGAAATTCAAGCAGCCCTCCGTGGATCAGGGGCGTCCAGTGTGCCGACTCCAGCGCCTCCGGTGGTGTCCCCACCCACCATACCCGTTCCTGCTCCCTACCTTCATTTGCCGACTCCTGCTAAATATGATGGATCCCCTAAAGCCTGCAGGGGTTTCCTAAACCAGTGCGAGATCCAATTTGAATTGCAGCCCAGCAGTTTCCCTACTGACCGCATTAAGGTGGCATACCTTATTTCTCTACTCACTGGTGCCGCTCTAGACTGGGCCTCACCTATATGGGAAAGGTCTGATGCTCTGTTGTCATCCTATGCTAACTTCGTGGCAACGTTCAGATGAATTTTTGATGAGCCAGGTCGAGTGACATCAGCTTCTTCAGAGATCCTTCGACTGCGTCAGGGGACGCGAACTGTCGGTCAGTATTTGGTGCAATTCCAGACCTTGGCATCTGAAGTCTCCTGGAATGATGACGCTCTTTATGCAGCCTTCTGGGGAGGGCTATCCGAGAGTATCAAAGATGAGCTCGCTGCTAGAGACTTGCCTTTAACATTAAACGAGCTCATTTCCCTCTGCACTAAGGTCGATTTACGGTTCCGTGAAAGGGCTGTTGAACGAGGAAGATCTACATTTCCCAAGATTCCTACTGTTTCCATTCCTCGTCAGCCATCTCTGTCTAGGGAGGAACCTATGCAGATAGGTCGCTCTCGTTTATCTCAGGCAGAGCGTAGTAGACGTCTTGCTGAGCATCTCTGTTTGTATTGTGCCGAATCTTCTCACGTTATCAAGTCCTGTCCCAAGCGTCCGGGACAACCTCAAGTCCTAGCCCACCAAGGAGAAGACCAGCTAGGAGTGACGAATTTCTCTCCATTTCCAAGTAACTGCAATCTCTCCGTTTCTCTGCAGGTGGCTCAGCGTACTAAGAATCTCACTGCCTTATTGGATTCTGGAGCAGCCGGAACTTTATTACAGAGAGGTTCGTTAAGCAGTGGTCTCTACCCACTGAGAGACTGTCATCACCGATATCTCTAACTGCCGTGGACGGCAGTAGGATTCCTGATGCGGTGATTACCTCCAAGACCCTACCTATCCGTCTGAAGGTAGGGGATCAGCATACAGAGTTGATTTCTTTCCAGGTTATCCCCAGGGCCACACATCCTGTGGTCCTAGGCCTTCCATGGCTACATCTGCATAATCCTCAAGTTGATTGGAGACCTGTCTCCAAAAAGAGCTTCCAGTTCGCATATCCTCCTACAAGTCTTCTGATGTCCCGTCTCCTCTGTGCCAAGACTCCAAACTACAGTTTTGTCCAGGGTCACCGAATCATAAGGCTGATGCCCTTTCCCGCTCCTGGGAGCAAGAAAATGAGTCTGAGTCTACTGTCAAGCATTGTATTGTTGATCCAGTGGCATTCTCCGCAGTGAGGATGGACTCTATGCCCCCGCCAGGGAAAGATTTCGTGAAGCCGGCTTTCAGGAGGAAGCTCTTGCATCGGGCACATTGCTCTCACTTTGCCGGACACACGGGCATACGCAAGACCTTAAAAGTCGTTTCCAGGTCAAATTGGTGGCCGACCCTAAAGAAGGACATTGCTGAATTTGTGGCCTCCTGCCCGAAATGTGCCCAGCACAAAGTATCCCGCCAGTCACCCACTAGGCAACTGGTTCCTTGTCTATTCCTCATCATCCGTGGGCTCATGCCTCGATGGATTCTGTCATGGATTCCCCACTTCCAAGTTGGCACAAGTCTTCATCCAGAAGTTCCATTCCAGATGGCCAGGTAAACATATGTTATGATTGGCAGTCACAAGCACTAGTTTTGTCTATTACATTGACAATAAATAGTTTGACTTGGTCCTGGACCACAAACCCGAGGCACCCCTTCAAGTGTCCCGCGGCACCCGCACACAGTTTAAGAACCACTGCCCTAATTAAACTGATGTAAGCCCCAATGCCACCGAAAACTCATCCCCAATGACAATAGGTCTATCACAGACAGGATAACAAATGCCGTCTTTGATCTATGGAGACCTTTGTTTTATACTCAGCAAAGTATTCCGAAATGTATAAATTTGATATTTAGTAAAACTACATTTTAACTGAACAAATAGCAGTTTTTGCTAAAAGACTTTGAGTATGATACATTTTCTTAAGTGGGGTATTTTTCAGCAGATGGGGGAGATTTGGCTGTTTGTAGTGCCTCTCCAGGTCATAAGAGCACCTCCATACACCTCCATATTTATCCTTTTTTCACAGAGAGATTGCAGGTGGGATCTTAAATGGGAATTTTATTCCCTAATAGGAACTGGCAAAACGTCATTACATTAATCTGCAGAATATGTGTTATGCCAATTATGGTATGTACACAAGGTGAGATTTTTTCTTACGATTTTGACTATATAGTCAAAATCATAAGAAGAGTTAGTGCAGATCGCAAGGTGAAAGTCACCTTGCGATCCCGATTCGATGCCGATGCGCGGTCCCGCGAGGTCAGCATCGCAAGAATAGATAGACTGTGCATAGCCCGAATCTCACCGTGTGTATGGGCCATAAGAATTTAATGAACATTTATCTGGCTTTCCTATATAATCAATATATAAAATATATTGTATAAGACAAAAAAAGCTAAATTGCAAATGCTAATTTGCATACAGTATGCAACATTAAACTATTAAGTCAAAATAATTGACTAAACTTGTTTTACTAATAAGAGTACAATGGGTACAAAAAGGGGTTTTGGTACATAATAGTACTTTTGATAGTGATTTCCAGTGGCGAATATCCTAACCATAACAATCTCATGCCACAACCTAACCCTCCAGTCTATGCAGAACGTCATCATTTCACATGTCTGCATTGCAATTATCAACATTCTGCATATGCTGACAACTGAGTCATCAGACATTTTTGCATTGACATTATGATTGTCGGCATTGCAAATGTCGCCATAATGACTGCACCCCCAATAAACTTGCTAGACCAACACTTTGCAGACTGTTGACTTTCCAAATCAGTAATTAGATTATGTAATGCTTTGCATATCTTGCATTTTGAATGAGTTCTAGGCAGAAAATTTACAATGTATTCTCTGTTCACATGGTAACTAAGACAGATATAGTACTTCAAGGTGTTAGATGCCTTCCCCTGTGATAAATCTCAATTATTTTTTAAAAGGAATAACTAAAGATTAGAAGCATCAATTGTGCTTTAGAATTATATACTGTACCTTATTCTGCCATACACTTGGTCAAGACATCATCTGGCTGTGAAACCTATTGCACTGTAGCCTGTGTAAAATAGATTAAGAATACCACAGCTGTAGAGATTAAGCAATTGGCATTGTACACAGAGATAAATGATGTAATAATTAGTAGAGATGAGCGGGTTCGGTTTCTCTGAATCCGAACCCGCCAGAACTTCATGTTTTTTTTCACGGGTACGAGCGACTCGGATCTTCCCGCCTTGCTCGGTTAACCCGAGCGCGCCCGAACGTCATCATGACGCTGTCGGATTCTCGCGAGGCTCGGATTCTATCGCGAGACTCGGATTCTATATAAGGAGCCGCGCGTCGCCGCCATTTTCACACGTGCATTGAGATTGATAGGGAGAGGACGTGGCTGGCGTCCTCTCCGTTTAGAATAGATTAGAGAGACACTTGATTTACTAATTTTGGGGAGCATTAGGAGTACTCAGTACAGTGCAGAGTTTTGCTGATAGTGACCACACCAGTTTTATTTATAATCCGTTCTCTGCCTGAAAAAAGCGATACACAGCACACAGTGACTCAGTCACATACCATATCTGTGTGCACTGCTCAGGCTCAGGCCAGTGTGCTGCATCATCTATTATCTATATATAATATTATATATATCTGTCTGACTGCTCAGCTCACACAGCTTATAATTGTGGGGGAGACTGGGGAGCACTACTGCAGTGCCAGTTATAGGTTATAGCAGGAGCCAGGAGTACATAATATATTATATAGTGAGTGACCACCAGACACACAGTGCAGTTTATTTAATATATCCGTTCTCTGCCTGAAAAAAGCGATACACACAGTGACTCAGTCAGTCACATACCATATCTGTGTGCACTGCTCAGGCTCAGGCCAGTGTGCTGCATCATCTATATATATTATATATCTGTCTGACTGCTCAGCTCACACAGCTTATAATTGTGGGGGAGACTGGGGAGCACTACTGCAGTGCCAGTTATAGGTTATAGCAGGAGCCAGGAGTACATAATATTATATTAAAATTAAACAGTGCACACTTTTGCTGCAGGAGTGCCACTGCCAGTGTGACTAGTGACCAGTGACCTGACCACCAGTATATATAATATTAGTAGTATACTATCTCTTTATCAACCAGTCTATATTAGCAGCAGACACAGTACAGTGCGGTAGTTCACGGCTGTGGCTACCTCTGTGTCGGCACTCGGCAGCCCGTCCATAATTGTATATACCACCTAACCGTGGTTTTTTTTTCTTTCTTTATACATACATACTAGTTACGAGTATACTATCTCTTTATCAACCAGTCTATATATTAGCAGCAGACACAGTACAGTGCGGTAGTTCACGGCTGTGGCTACCTCTGTGTCGGCACTCGGCAGCCCGTCCATAATTGTATACTAGTATCCAATCCATCCATCTCCATTGTTTACCTGAGGTGCCTTTTAGTTGTGCCTATTAAAATATGGAGAACAAAAATGTTGAGGTTCCAAAATTAGGGAAAGATCAAGATCCACTTCCACCTCGTGCTGAAGCTGCTGCCACTAGTCATGGCCGAGACGATGAAATGCCAGCAACGTCGTCTGCCAAGGCCGATGCCCAATGTCATAGTACAGAGCATGTCAAATCCAAAACACCAAATATCAGTAAAAAAAGGACTCCAAAACCTAAAATAAAATTGTCGGAGGAGAAGCGTAAACTTGCCAATATGCCATTTACCACACGGAGTGGCAAGGAACGGCTGAGGCCCTGGCCTATGTTCATGGCTAGTGGTTCAGCTTCACATGAGGATGGAAGCACTCAGCCTCTCGCTAGAAAAATGAAAAGACTCAAGCTGGCAAAAGCAGCACAGCAAAGAACTGTGCATTCTTCGAAATCCCAAATCCACAAGGAGAGTCCAATTGTGTCGGTTGCGATGCCTGACCTTCCCAACACTGGACGTGAAGAGCATGCGCCTTCCACCATTTGCACGCCCCCTGCAAGTGCTGGAAGGAGCACCCGCAGTCCAGTTCCTGATAGTCAGATTGAAGATGTCAGTGTTGAAGTACACCAGGATGAGGAGGATATGGGTGTTGCTGGCGCTGGGGAGGAAATTGACCAGGAGGATTCTGATGGTGAGGTGGTTTGTTTAAGTCAGGCACCCGGGGAGACACCTGTTGTCCGTGGGAGGAATATGGCCGTTGACATGCCAGGTGAAAATACCAAAAAAATCAGCTCTTCGGTGTGGAGGTATTTCACCAGAAATGCGGACAACAGGTGTCAAGCCGTGTGTTCCCTTTGTCAAGCTGTAATAAGTAGGGGTAAGGACGTTAACCACCTCGGAACATCCTCCCTTATACGTCACCTGCAGCGCATTCATAATAAGTCAGTGACAAGTTCAAAAACTTTGGGTGACAGCGGAAGCAGTCCACTGACCAGTAAATCCCTTCCTCTTGTAACCAAGCTCACGCAAACCACCCCACCAACTCCCTCAGTGTCAATTTCCTCCTTCCCCAGGAATGCCAATAGTCCTGCAGGCCATGTCACTGGCAATTCTGACGAGTCCTCTCCTGCCTGGGATTCCTCCGATGCATCCTTGCGTGTAACGCCTACTGCTGCTGGCGCTGCTGTTGTTGCCGCTGGGAGTCGATGGTCATCCCAGAGGGGAAGTCGTAAGCCCACTTGTACTACTTCCAGTAAGCAATTGACTGTTCAACAGTCCTTTGCGAGGAAGATGAAATATCACAGCAGTCATCCTACTGCAAAGCGGATAACTGAGTCCTTGACAACTATGTTGGTGTTAGACGTGCGTCCGGTATCCGCCGTTAGTTCACAGGGAACTAGACAATTTATTGAGGCAGTGTGCCCCCGTTACCAAATACCATCTAGGTTCCACTTCTCTAGGCAGGCGATACCGAGAATGTACACGGACGTCAGAAAAAGACTCACCAGTGTCCTAAAAAATGCAGTTGTACCCAATGTCCACTTAACCACGGACATGTGGACAAGTGGAGCAGGGCAGGGTCAGGACTATATGACTGTGACAGCCCACTGGGTAGATGTATGAACTCCCGCTGCAAGAACAGCAGCGGCGGCACCAGTAGCAGCATCTCGCAAACGCCAACTCTTTCCTAGGCAGGCTACGCTTTGTATCACCGCTTTCCAGAATACGCACACAGCTGAAAACCTCTTACGGCAACTGAGGAAGATCATCGCGGAATGGCTTACCCCAATTGGACTCTCCTGTGGATTTGTGGCATCGGACAACGCCAGCAATATTGTGTGTGCATTAAATATGGGCAAATTCCAGCACGTCCCATGTTTTGCACATACCTTGAATTTGGTGGTGCAGAATTTTTTAAAAAACGACAGGGGCGTGCAAGAGATGCTGTCGGTGGCCAGAAAAATTGCGGGACACTTTCGGCGTACAGGCACCACGTACAGAAGACTGGAGCACCACCAAAAACTACTGAACCTGCCCCGCCATCATCTGAAGCAAGAAGTGGTAACGAGGTGGAATTCAACCCTCTATATGCTTCAGAGGTTGGAGGAGCAGCAAAAGGCCATTCAAGCCTATACAATTGAGCACGATATAGTAGGTGGAATGCACCTGTCTCAAGTGCAGTGGAGAATGATTTCAACGTTGTGCAAGGTTCTGATGCCCTTTGAACTTGCCACACGTGAAGTCAGTTCAGACACTGCCAGCCTGAGTCAGGTCATTCCCCTCATCAGGCTTTTGCAGAAGAAGCTGGAGGCATTGAAGAAGGAGCTAAAAGGGAGCGATTCCGCTAGGCATGTGGGACTTGTGGATGCAGCCCTTAATTCGCTTAACAAGGATTCACGGGTGGTCAATCTGTTGAAATCAGAGCACTACATTTTGGCCACCGTGCTCGATCCTAGATTTAAAGCCTACCTTGGATCTCTCTTTCCGGCAGACACAGGTCTGCTGGGGTTGAAAGACCTGCTGGTGACAAAATTGTCAAGTCAAGCGGAACGCGACCTGTCAACATCTCCTCCTTCACATTCTCCCGCAACTGGGGGTGCGAGGAAAAGGCTCAGAATTCCGAGCCCACCCGCTGGCGGTGATGCAGGGCAGTCTGGAGCGACTGCTGATGCTGACATCTGGTCCGGACTGAAGGACCTGACAACGATTACGGACATGTCGTCTACTGTCACTGCATATGATTCTCTCAACATTGATAGAATGGTGGAGGATTATATGAGTGACCGCATCCAAGTAGGCACGTCAGACAGTCCGTACTTATACTGGCAGGAAAAAGAGGCAATTTGGAGGCCCTTGCACAAACTGGCTTTATTCTACCTAAGTTGCCCTCCCACAAGTGTGTACTCCGAAAGAGTGTTTAGTGCCGCCGCTCACCTTGTCAGCAATCGGCGTACGAGGTTACATCCAGAAAATGTGGAGAAGATGATGTTCATTAAAATGAATTATAATCAATTCCTCCGCGGAGACATTGACCAGCAGCAATTGCCTCCACAAAGTACACAGGGAGCTGAGATGGTGGATTCCAGTGGGGACGAATTGATAATCTGTGAGGAGGGGGATGTACACGGTGATATATCGGAGGGTGAAGATGAGGTGGACATCTTGCCTCTGTAGAGCCAGTTTGTGCAAGGAGAGATTAATTGCTTCTTTTTTTGGGGGGGTCCAAACCAACCCGTCATATCAGTCACAGTCGTGTGGCAGACCCTGTCACTGAAATGATGGGTTGGTTAAAGTGTGCATGTCCTGTTTTGTTTATACAACATAAGGGTGGGTGGGAGGGCCCAAGGACAATTCCATCTTGCACCTCTTTTTTCTTTTCTTTTTCTTTGCATCATGTGCTGATTGGGGAGGGTTTTTTGGAAGGGACATCCTGCGTGACACTGCAGTGCCACTCCTAGATGGGCCCGGTGTTTGTGTCGGCCACTAGGGTCGCTAATCTTACTCACACAGTCAGCTACCTCATTGCGCCTCTTTTTTTCTTTGCGTCATGTGCTGTTTGGGGAGGGTTTTTTGGAAGGGACATCCTGCGTGACACTGCAGTGCCACTCCTAGATGGGCCCGGTGTTTGTGTCGGCCACTAGGGTCGCTAATCTTACTCACACAGCTACCTCATTGCGCCTCTTTTTTTCTTTGCGTCATGTGCTGTTTGGGGAGGGTTTTTTGGAAGGGACATCCTGCGTGACACTGCAGTGCCACTCCTAGATGGGCCCGGTGTTTGTGTCGGCCACTAGGGTCGCTTATCTTACTCACACAGCGACCTCGGTGCAAATTTTAGGACTAAAAATAATATTGTGAGGTGTGAGGTATTCAGAATAGACTGAAAATGAGTGTAAATTATGGTTTTTGAGGTTAATAATACTTTGGGATCAAAATGACCCCCAAATTCTATGATTTAAGCTGTTTTTTAGTGTTTTTTGAAAAAAACACCCGAATCCAAAACACACCCGAATCTGACAAAAAAAATTCGGTGAGGTTTTGCCAAAACGCGTTCGAACCCAAAACACGGCCGCGGAACCGAACCCAAAACCAAAACACAAAACCCGAAAAATTTCAGGCGCTCATCTCTAATAATTAGCTGGTGTTGCTTACCTAAGCAGTTATTCAACAGAAGGTTGGTGGTTTAGAAATTAGAAAGCCACTACTACTGTTTTTTTATGTTTATAAAAAAAAGGACTTAAAACAAAGTGCTCACAATGCAATTCCTGCTGTAATTTCTGCTTCAAAGCAATTGCAGTGTTCCTTATCCGAGTTTGAATTGTCCTAGCAGATGCTTGGTGTTTTGTATCCAGAATTAAATGCTTTGGTAGTTCCAATTACAGGATTCACCCTACTTGGCAAAGCTGAATCTTCATGAAAACTTTGCTTTGCAGACTTCTCTGGAAAGTGACAACTGAAGTGACTACTGAACTTTTCCCATATATAAATAAAGAGCATCTCTATTAGGCTTTGGAATTTGGGCGCAAGTATGTGAGAAGCATGTAGAGGCCGAACAGATGGGTAAATGGCTTTGTAAATTATCTGCTCTTGATCTGTTTTTGTCCTAAAGTATGTGTTGTGTTGTTTTTGTTTTTTTATCTGGAGATTAGACTCTTCAGTCTGTGCAACAATTCTCTGTAAGGACATTGGTTCAGACGTGGATAAACAACCCCATGTTATCCAGGACTCTGCAAAATCACTTGTATATCCTTTCTGTAGAAGAGAAAATTGATTGCAGCTGCTGTGTCCTAATACAGGGTGAAGGGGTGGAATGTTAAGGCATGCTTGAGAAGAAGGCTTAGAATGATGATTAGGTGACTGCAAAATCAAAAATGGTAGACTATCCTTTGTAATTGGCTATTCCTTAGGAAACGGAAAGCACTGTGCATCCCTTGGAAATATATATCTTCTTTTGCTGAAAGTGACATGAAAGAGCCACAATGTCACTGTGGAGTCAGCCCCAACTAGCAATGCAATTCAAGCTTCAAAATGCCTAGGATGAAATCAGAGCCTTAAGTGTTGTGTATGGTGAGGATTTAATTGAGTGACGGCAACATTTAGAACTTTTAGAAATGGAAGATGAAAGACACCTTATGGGTGGCACTAAAGAATGGAATGTATGCAAGACATTTGTCTCTGCACAATAAGACATGTGATTATGTCCTTGTTTGTATTTCCTGAAGTTAAATATACTTACTGTAAGGTGGACAACGGTTGTAAGGGTTGTGCTTCTGTCTTCAAGGACTTTGATTGCTCTTTACTCACATTGTTCTCTGCAGCTAATTGTATCTTTTCTCCAATTAAACATGAATAAAAAAAAAACTACAATATCTGAATGTATGTGTGAGTACATGGGTTTTAATAATGTAAGTTAAGTAATTGAAAATATTTCATAGAGGCATTTTTATCAAACAATATTTGCGGTATATACCCTGAAAACTCCCATTTTGGGGGGACTTCCCACAAAAATGAAGGATCCCCTGGATGTGTGTACGGTGAACAGTAGCAGATAATGGAGATGCCTGCTGCGGTCCCCGGTTTTCTGTCGTAAGAATGAAGAATTGACCAAGCTTTGACAAGGGAAGAAGGGAATGTCCAGAATGTTAATTAGGCTACACGATGTGACCTTTACCAGCTGTTGTTGAAAACTGCAACTCCCAGCATGCCCTGACAGCGGCATATTGGGACTTCATAACTGAAATGACATGTGGGAGAAGTCCATGTTTCAAGTGATGCCCATATAAAGGGATTTTAACACCTTTTCATAAACCTGCTTTGTTTTGGATTAATTTGTGTGACTCTAATGAAAGCAGCACCAAGGAAAAGTCAATTCATTTGATTACTCCTTGTTTTAAAATATATCCTTAGGGAAGAGAGATAAAAAAACAAAAACAAATGGACACAGCAAAAACCTAGATCAATCAAACTCTGCACATCAACTTAAGTCCCTTGCCTGTTACTGCTCATTCCCACTTTCAAAGAGGAGCCAAATAGATATCCCGTGCTTGGAGGACCAGAACTGTGAATTCTCACTTTGTGACTGTCATCGCCAGAGTCTCTGCAATGGACATGCATAAAACTGCCTCATGCCCAATCAAGTCTGTCCTTTGTAATTCAACATCTCTAAGAAACATAATGCTACAATATCTGACCTTTCTGACTCATCAGATCTAGCCTGTACTTGGCCAAACGAAAATTCAGCACCGCAGTCCCAACAAATTACTCTGTGATCTACAACGGAAGACAGATCCACAGGGGAGGCAGAATGGCACATTGAATTACTTGCTCATTCAAGTATATCACTGTCTGGAGTTCCTCTGACCTTCCTGGAGATTGGAAATAATTTTTATATGAAATTATTACTGGCCTAGTCCTGGAACATAAAAGAGCATTCATCCTAGGGGATTTCAGTGCATGGTTTGATAATATACTCTCACATCATGGACAAGACCTCCTGTGCACAATGAATGCTCTGGACCTCACAGAAGTTATGTATTTTGCTACACCTAAAAGTGGTCACTCTCTTGATATTGCCTTCCAGAGTATTTTGGAGGACTCTGACCTAATGATAAATACAATCACGTGGTCAGATCACCACCTCATATTGTTCTCAGTCTCAGAACCTCAAAATAGAACATCACCCATGGAGTTGACCAATTATCTTCCAATTTGGGGTGCTATTTCCCAGTCTCTGGCAGCAAATCTGGATCTCCCTGTGGTGATGGGTGCCTGTGAAGATTATTTGATCCCTAGTCCATTACTATAACAGGAGTTTGATAGCTGCAATGGATTCTATTTCGAATGTTCATATATGACTACTTATACCTTATAGCCAAACTCCTTGTTTTGACAACAGTGTTAGAAAGCTTATGAAGAGTTGTCACAGGCTTGAAATATGGTATGATGGATGACGACTAACCGGCTTGGGGATAAGATAAAACTAGTCAAGCATATTGAAGAATACCAAACCACAAAAACCCGTAAGAAAACAAAGTTACTGTCTAGTGTAATCATGGCAGCAAGAAACAGACCAGCTTACAGTAGCTTTTACATATTGCTTTTCAAACAGCATGTCTTCAACCTGATGCAACTCTCCCCTAATCAAGATACAATAAGTTTGCAAACGTCACTGCATTAAAGTATCCTCCATACTGACTGGAATCCCAAATGTGCTGTCAATTGATTACCAAGGCGCCAAGTCTACAAATGTAATCCTGCATCTCAGAATTGCATCCCCTGTATGTAATAGACAGTGTTGAATTCATCAAAAAGTTGCGTCCCACCACCCGTGATCTGGACCCTGCCTCAACCAAGCTCCTAATAGGTGACATTGGACGTGATTCAGAGATGTACGCAAAGATGTGCAAAAATATACTAATGCTGTCACCTGGAAATGTATTGAGGCACTCAACAGCAGCTTCACAGATCCCATCAATTGTGTTACAAAAAAGTACAATGCTCTTTGCAGACAGGCATTTTTCTGAACAACTAAAGGAAGGAACCTCTTCTAAAAAAAAAACCTCATTTAGATTCCGACTGCAGGACTAACTACAGACTGGTACCAAACCTTCCTTTTCTGAGAAAGGTTATTGCGAAAGCAGTTCCAACTCAAATAAAATTCAACTTATGATATTTCTGAGTCAGTATTTTGATGGCAGTATTCTAATCTTTTTCCAGCATTTAATAATGTGTACCATTGGATTCTAATTGAGTGCCTGAAAGATTTCTGTGGACTGGATGGCACAGTCCTTTTCTGGTTGAAACTGTTTCTCACTGGCAGGCAGGGCCAGATTAAGCCTTGGGGGTGCCCAGGGTACTTAAGACAGGGGGGCCCCGATGGAAGGTGGGGTATGTATATTAGATTGTGCATACCTCCCAACATGTCTCATTTCAGGAGGGACAACATGCTCTCTACCTGGACTTCCCTCTGAATATATGATTGATGTCACCTGTGTTGAACTATTTAATTAATAAGAAAGGTGTTTGCAATCATAAATTAAGAAGGAAGTCCAGGTAGAGAGCATTTTGTCCCTCCTGGAATTGGTCATGGTGGGAGGTATAGATTGTGTATATTACTTTTAAACTAATGGTGTATATTAGTTTTAAACTAATAGTTTAATAATGCCTGGGTACTTTTTATACAGTAGCTTCACCGAATTGAAAGACAACTATTTTCTTGTAGTGGAACAAAGACAACTTAAACAACCTTAAAATACACATAGAAAAATAAAATATTTTATCACATGCAAGAATAGCATCAGCCTCTGTACTACTTACACACTGGGACAGGATTCAGGAGGACTCTCTGTATGTGTCTCTATCTCTAGACCCAAATGGTTTAGTTGCATAAAAGTTTGCACAGGACTCAGACACCCAGGCAGGGAGGAGGAGAAGCTGGGATCCCTGTGTCACTTACAGCTCTCTCCACCCTCCTATCTCTCCTCTGGTCAGAAAGCTCCATCGGTAGCTCATGAAACATGATATTCCTGTGTCTCGGCCTGCACTGCATACTGTCCTGCTCGCATTCTGGTTCTCACATTACGGGGTCACTCCGAGTTGATCGCTCGCTAGCTGTTTTTGCAGCCAGGCAAACGCATAGTCGCCGCCCACAGGGGAGTGTATTTTCACTTTGCAAGTGTGCGAATGCCTGTGCAGCTGAGCAGTGCAAAAACAATTTATGCAGTTTCTGAGTAGGTCTGAACTTACTCAGCCGCTGCGATCACTTCAGCCAGTCCGGTCCCGGTTTTGACGTCAGACACCCGCCCTGCAAACGCTTGGACGCGCCTGCATTTTTTCGAACCACTCCCTGAAAACGGTCAGTTGACACCCATAAACGCCTTCTTCCTGTCAATCTTCTTGCGATTGGCTGTGCAAATGGATTCTTCAGTAAATCCATTGCCCAGCAACGATCCGCTTTGTACCCATATGACGCAGCTGCGCATTGCGGTGCATACGCATGCGCAGAAGTGACCTGATCGCTGCGCTGTGCAAAACGGCAGCGTGCAATCAGGTTGGAATGACCCCCTAAGAGGTTAAGCTAGTGATATCAGTGTGCTTTGGCTGGGGGCCCCTGACAAATGGGGGCATGCATCCCCCCCTTAATCTTGCTATGTCGGCAGGTCACAGAGAGTATCTTCCGGAGTATACTGATCATCTCCAGCGTCACTGCCATGTGGTGTTAAACAGGTTTCTAGTCTATCATCCATGCTACTTGTAATACACGCTACCACTGGGTTAAATAATTAGACGTTATGGCATGGTCTACCACTGCTATTTAGATGATACTCAACTCTGCCTGTCCTTTGCTCAGGTGCGTAATATACATTTTAAATGACTGTCTTTCTGAACTACAGGTGTACATGAATGCTAGTTGACTGCAACTCAATCCTGATAAAACAGAGGTTATTACCATCCTCACCATCAAAGGACAAGACTACAGCTTAGCCAACCAACTGGACTTATGCTTTGGAGTTGCAATACACTGAACAGGTGCGGAATTGTATTGTTGTCCTTGATTGTGGCTTGGCACATCATGTGTCAGCTATTATCAAATTCATCATCATCATCATCATCATCATCATTTTGGTTTTGGCAAAACAACTCTCAAGTCTTTTAGTTCGGATTCGGTTTTTGGTTAAAAAACGAAGAAAATAATAATGATTTCTAAACAATCAATAAAAAAAGCTAAAATCATGTAATTTTTGCAATCCAAAACCTGATATTCAGATTTAAAATACAAATTTTGAACCGCTGGAAGATCCAAACCGGAACTCAGTTGAGATTGGATCTCTTCCTCCTCCTCCTATAACTATGTACTATAAAATATGCGCTGGTTGGCTGTCCACAGGTACATTCATTGGAGAGGAAAGCATGGAAGATGGAAATGACCACTCCCGTATTCCTCCCAATGTCACATTTGCAATACTTCTATTTCTAAATATGATGGAAAATACACACACTACCTATTTCGTAATATTTATGATCAGTGCAATTGGCACAGTTCTCATTATAATTAGAGATGAGCGCCTGAAATTTTTCGGGTTTTGTGTTTTGGTTTTGGGTTCGGTTCCGCGGCCGTGTTTTGGGTTCGAACGCGTTTTGGCAAAACCTCACCGAATTTTTTTTGTCGGATTCGGGTGTGTTTTGGATTCGGGTGTTTTTTTCAAAAAACACTAAAAAACAGCTTAAATCATAGAATTTGGGGGTCATTTTGATCCCAAAGTATTATTAACCTCAAAAACCATAATTTACACTCATTTTCAGTCTATTCTGAATACCTCACACCTCACAATATTATTTTTAGTCCTAAAATTTGCACCGAGGTCGCTGTGTGAGTAAGATAAGCGACCCTAGTGGCCGACACAAACACCGGGCCCATCTAGGAGTGGCACTGCAGTGTCACGCAGGATGGCCCTTCCAAAAAACCCTCCCCAAACAGCACATGACGCAAAGAAAAAAAGAGGCGCAATGAGGTAGCTGTGTGAGTAAGATTAGCGACCCTAGTGGCCGACACAAACACCGGGCCCATCTAGGAGTGGCACTGCAGTGTCACGCAGGATGGCCCTTCCAAAAAACCCTCCCCAAACAGCACATGACGCAAAGAAAAAAAGAGGCGCAATGAGGTAGCTGTGTGAGTAAGATTAGCGACCCTAGTGGCCGACACAAACACCGGGCCCATCTAGGAGTGGCACTGCAGTGTCACGCAGGATGTCCCTTCCAAAAAACCCTCCCCAAACAGCACATGACGCAAAGAAAAAAAGAGGCGCAATGAGGTAGCTGTGTGAGTAAGATTAGCGACCCTAGTGGCCGACACAAACACCGGGCCCATCTAGGAGTGGCACTGCAGTGTCACGCAGGATGTCCCTTCCAAAAAAACCTCCCCAAACAGCACATGACGCAAAGAAAAAAAGAGGCGCAATGAGGTAGCTGACTGTGTGAGTAAGATTAGCGACCCTAGTGGCCGACACAAACACCGGGCCCATCTAGGAGTGGCACTGCAGTGTCACGCAGGATGTCCCTTCCAAAAAACCCTCCCCAAACAGCACATGACGCAAAGAAAAAAAGAGGCGCAATGAGGTAGCTGACTGTGTGAGTAAGATTAGCGACCCTAGTGGCCGACACAAACACCGGGCCCATTTAGGAGTGGCACTGCAGTGTCACGCAGGATGTCCCTTCCAAAAAACCCTCCCCAATCAGCACATGATGCAAAGAAAAAGAAAAGAAAAAAGAGGTGCAAGATGGAATTGTCCTTGGGCCCTCCCACCCACCCTTATGTTGTATAAACAAAACAGGACATGCACACTTTAACCAACCCATCATTTCAGTGACAGGGTCTGCCACACGACTGTGACTGATATGACGGGTTGGTTTGGACCCCCCCAAAAAAGAAGCAATTAATCTCTCCTTGCACAAACTGGCTCTACAGAGGCAAGATGTCCACCTCATCATCACCCTCCGATATATCACCGTGTACATCCCCCTCCTCACAGATTATCAATTCGTCCCCACTGGAATCCACCATCTCAGCTCCCTGTGTACTTTGTGGAGGCAATTGCTGCTGGTCAATGTCTCCGCGGAGGAATTGATTATAATTCATTTTAATGAACATCATCTTCTCCACATTTTCTGGATGTAACCTCGTACGCCGATTGCTGACAAGGTGAGCGGCGGCACTAAACACTCTTTCGGAGTACACACTTGTGGGAGGGCAACTTAGGTAGAATAAAGCCAGTTTGTGCAAGGGCCTCCAAATTGCCTCTTTTTCCTGCCAGTATAAGTACGGACTGTGTGACGTGCCTACTTGGATGCGGTCACTCATATAATCCTCCACCATTCTATCAATGTTGAGAGAATCATATGCAGTGACAGTAGACGACATGTCCGTAATCGTTGTCAGGTCCTTCAGTCCGGACCAGATGTCAGCATCAGCAGTCGCTCCAGACTGCCCTGCATCACCGCCAGCGGGTGGGCTCGGAATTCTGAGCCTTTTCCTCGCACCCCCAGTTGCGGGAGAATGTGAAGGAGGAGATGTTGACAGGTCGCGTTCCGCTTGACTTGACAATTTTGTCACCAGCAGGTCTTTCAACCCCAGCAGACTTGTGTCTGCCGGAAAGAGAGATCCAAGGTAGGCTTTAAATCTAGGATCGAGCACGGTGGCCAAAATGTAGTGCTCTGATTTCAACAGATTGACCACCCGTGAATCCTTGTTAAGCGAATTAAGGGCTCCATCCACAAGTCCCACATGCCTAGCGGAATCGCTCCGTGTTAGCTCCTCCTTCAATGTCTCCAGCTTCTTCTGCAAAAGCCTGATGAGGGGAATGACCTGACTCAGGCTGGCAGTGTCTGAACTGACTTCACGTGTGGCAAGTTCAAAGGGCATCAGAACCTTGCACAACGTTGAAATCATTCTCCACTGCGCTTGAGACAGGTGCATTCCACCTACTATATCGTGCTCAATTGTATAGGCTTGAATGGCCTTTTGCTGCTCCTCCAACCTCTGAAGCATATAGAGGGTTGAATTCCACCTCGTTACCACTTCTTGCTTCAGATGATGGCAGGGCAGGTTCAGTAGTTTTTGGTGGTGCTCCAGTCTTCTGTACGTGGTGCCTGTACGCCGAAAGTGTCCCGCAATTCTTCTGGCCACCGACAGCATCTCTTGCACGCCCCTGTCGTTTTTTAAAAAATTCTGCACCACCAAATTCAAGGTATGTGCAAAACATGGGACGTGCTGGAATTTGCCCATATTTAATGCACACACAATATTGCTGGCGTTGTCCGATGCCACAAATCCACAGGAGAGTCCAATTGGGGTAAGCCATTCCGCGATGATCTTCCTCAGTTGCCGTAAGAGGTTTTCAGCTGTGTGCGTATTCTGGAAAGCGGTGATACAAAGCGTAGCCTGCCTAGGAAAGAGTTGGCGTTTGCGAGATGCTGCTACTGGTGCCGCCGCTGCTGTTCTTGCGGCGGGAGTCCATACATCTACCCAGTGGGCTGTCACAGTCATATAGTCCTGACCCTGCCCTGCTCCACTTGTCCACATGTCCGTGGTTAAGTGGACATTGGGTACAACTGCATTTTTTAGGACACTGGTGAGTCTTTTTCTGACGTCCGTGTACATTCTCGGTATCGCCTGCCTAGAGAAGTGGAACCTAGATGGTATTTGGTAACGGGGGCACACTGCCTCAATAAATTGTCTAGTTCCCTGTGAACTAACGTCGGATACCGGACGCACGTCTAACACCAACATAGTTGTCAAGGCCTCAGTTATCCGCTTTGCAGTAGGATGACTGCTGTGATATTTCATCTTCCTCGCAAAGGACTGTTGAACAGTCAATTGCTTACTGGAAGTAGTACAAGTGGGCTTACGACTTCCCCTCTGGGATGACCATCGACTCCCAGCGGCAACAACAGCAGCGCCAGCAGCAGTAGGCGTTACACGCAAGGATGCATTGGAGGAATCCCAGGCAGGAGAGGACTCGTCAGAATTGCCAGTGACATGGCCTGCAGGACTATTGGCATTCCTGGGGAAGGAGGAAATTGACACTGAGGGAGTTGGTGGGGTGGTTTGCGTGAGCTTGGTTACAAGAGGAAGGGATTTACTGGTCAGTGGACTGCTTCCGCTGTCACCCAAAGTTTTTGAACTTGTCACTGACTTATTATGAATGCGCTGCAGGTGACGTATAAGGGAGGATGTTCCGAGGTGGTTAACGTCCTTACCCCTACTTATTACAGCTTGACAAAGGGAACACACGGCTTGACACCTGTTGTCCGCATTTCTGGTGAAATACCTCCACACCGAAGAGCTGATTTTTTTGGTATTTTCACCTGGCATGTCAACGGCCATATTCCTCCCACGGACAACAGGTGTCTCCCCGGGTGCCTGACTTAAACAAACCACCTCACCATCAGAATCCTCCTGGTCAATTTCCTCCCCAGTGCCAGCAACACCCATATCCTCCTCATCCTGGTGTACTTCAACACTGACATCTTCAATCTGACTATCAGGAACTGGACTGCGGGTGCTCCTTCCAGCACTTGCAGGGGGCGTGCAAATGGTGGAAGGCGCATGCTCTTCACGTCCAGTGTTGGGAAGGTCAGGCATCGCAACCGACACAATTGGACTCTCCTTGTGGATTTGGGATTTCGAAGAATGCACAGTTCTTTGCTGTGCTGCTTTTGCCAGCTTGAGTCTTTTCATTTTTCTAGCGAGAGGCTGAGTGCTTCCATCCTCATGTGAAGCTGAACCACTAGCCATGAACATAGGCCAGGGCCTCAGCCGTTCCTTGCCACTCCGTGTCGTAAATGGCATATTGGCAAGTTTACGCTTCTCCTCCGACAATTTTATTTTAGGTTTTGGAGTCCTTTTTTTTCTGATATTTGGTGTTTTGGATTTGACATGCTCTGTACTATGACATTGGGCATCGGCCTTGGCAGACGACGTTGCTGGCATTTCATCGTCTCGGCCATGACTAGTGGCAGCAGCTTCAGCACGAGGTGGAAGTGGATCTTGATCTTTCCCTAATTTTGGAACCTCAACATTTTTGTTCTCCATATTTTAATAGGCACAACTAAAAGGCACCTCAGGTAAACAATGGAGATGGATACTAGTATACAATTATGGACTGCCTGCCGAGTGCAGACACAGAGGTAGCCACAGCCGTGAACTACCGTACTGTACTGTGTCTGCTGCTAATATAGACTGGTTGATAAAGAGATAGTATACTCGTAACTAGTATGTATGTATAAAGAAAGAAAAAAAAACCACGGTTAGGTGGTATATACAATTATGGACGGGCTGCCGAGTGCCGACACAGAGGTAGCCACAGCCGTGAACTACCGCACTGTACTGTGTCTGCTGCTAATATATAGACTGGTTGATAAAGAGATAGTATACTCGTAACTAGTATGTATGTATAAAGAAAGAAAAAAAAACCACGGTTAGGTGGTATATACAATTATGGACGGGCTGCCGAGTGCCGACACAGAGGTAGCCACAGCCGTGAACTACCGCACTGTACTGTGTCTGCTGCTAATATAGACTGGTTGATAAAGAGATAGTATACTCGTAACTAGTATGTATGTATAAAGAAAGAAAAAAAAACCACGGTTAGGTGGTATATACAATTATGGACGGGCTGCCGAGTGCCGACACAGAGGTAGCCACAGCCGTGAACTACCGCACTGTACTGTGTCTGCTGCTAATATATAGACTGGTTGATAAAGAGATAGTATACTCGTAACTAGTATGTATGTATAAAGAAAAAAAAAAACCACGGTTAGGTGGTATATACAATTATGGACGGGCTGCCGAGTGCCGACACAGAGGTAGCCACAGCCGTGAACTACCGCACTGTACTGTGTCTGCTGCTAATATAGACTGGTTGATAAAGAGATAGTATACTCGTAACTAGTATGTATGTATAAAGAAAGAAAAAAAAACCACGGTTAGGTGGTATATACAATTATGGACGGGCTGCCGAGTGCCGACACAGAGGTAGCCACAGCCGTGAACTACCGCACTGTACTGTGTCTGCTGCTAATATATAGACTGGTTGATAAAGAGATAGTATACTCGTAACTAGTATGTATGTATAAAGAAAGAAAAAAAAACCACGGTTAGGTGGTATATACAATTATGGACGGGCTGCCGAGTGCCGACACAGAGGTAGCCACAGCCGTGAACTACCGCACTGTACTGTGTCTGCTGCTAATATATAGACTGGTTGATAAAGAGATAGTATACTCGTAACTAGTATGTATGTATAAAGAAAGAAAGAAAAACCACGGTTAGGTGGTATATACAATTATGGACGGGCTGCCGAGTGCCGACACAGAGGTAGCCACAGCCGTGAACTACCGCACTGTACTGTGTCTGCTGCTAATATAGACTGGTTGATAAAGAGATAGTATACTCGTAACTAGTATGTATGTATAAAGAAAGAAAAAAAAACCACGGTTAGGTGGTATATACAATTATGGACGGGCTGCCGAGTGCCGACACAGAGGTAGCCACAGCCGTGAACTACCGCACTGTACTGTGTCTGCTGCTAATATAGACTGGTTGATAAAGAGATAGTATACTCGTAACTAGTATGTATGTATAAAGAAAGAAAAAAAAACCACGGTTAGGTGGTATATACAATTATGGACGGGCTGCCGAGTGCCGACACAGAGGTAGCCACAGCCGTGAACTACCGCACTGTACTGTGTCTGCTGCTAATATAGACTGGTTGATAAAGAGATAGTATACTCGTAACTAGTATGTATGTATAAAGAAAGAAAAAAAAACCACGGTTAGGTGGTATATACAATTATGGACGGGCTGCCGAGTGCCGACACAGAGGTAGCCACAGCCGTGAACTACCGCACTGTACTGTGTCTGCTGCTAATATATAAACTGGTTGATAAAGAGATAGTATACTCGTAACTAGTATGTATGTATAAAGAAAGAAAAAAAAACCACGGTTAGGTGGTATATACAATTATGGACGGGCTGCCGAGTGCCGACACAGAGGTAGCCACAGCCGTGAACTACCGCACTGTACTGTGTCTGCTGCTAATATATAGACTGGTTGATAAAGAGATAGTATACTCGTAACTAGTATGTATGTATAAAGAAAGAAAGAAAAACCACGGTTAGGTGGTATATACAATTATGGACGGGCTGCCGAGTGCCGACACAGAGGTAGCCACAGCCGTGAACTACCGCACTGTACTGTGTCTGCTGCTAATATAGACTGGTTGATAAAGAGATAGTATACTCGTAACTAGTATGTATGTATAAAGAAAGAAAAAAAAACCACGGTTAGGTGGTATATACAATTATGGACGGGCTGCCGAGTGCCGACACAGAGGTAGCCACAGCCGTGAACTACCGCACTGTACTGTGTCTGCTGCTAATATAGACTGGTTGATAAAGAGATAGTATACTCGTAACTAGTATGACTATAAAGAAAGAAAAAAAAACCACGGTTAGGTGGTATATACAATTATGGACGGGCTGCCGAGTGCCGACACAGAGGTAGCCACAGCCGTGAACTACCGCACTGTACTGTGTCTGCTGCTAATATAGACTGGTTGATAAAGAGATAGTATACTACTAATATTATATATACTGGTGGTCAGGTCACTGGTCACTAGTCACACTGGCAGTGGCACTCCTGCAGCAAAAGTGTGCACTGTTTAATTTTAATATAATATTATGTACTCCTGGCTCCTGCTATAACCTATAACTGGCACTGCAGTGCTCCCCAGTCTCCCCCACAATTATAAGCTGTGTGAGCTGAGCACAGTCAGATATATATATACATTGATGCAGCACACTGGGCTGAGCAGTGCACACAGATATGGTATGTGACTGAGTCACTGTGTGTATCGTTTTTTTCAGGCAGAGAACGGATATATTAAATAAAACAAACAACTGCACTGTCTGGTGGTCACTGTGGTCGTCAGTCACTAAACTCTGCACTCTCTTCTACAGTATCACAGCCTCAGGTCAATCTCTCTCTCTCTCTCTCAACCCTAATCTAAATGGAGAGGACGCCAGCCACGTCCTCTCCCTATCAATCTCAATGCACGTGTGAAAATGGCGGCGACGCGCGGCTCCTTATATAGAATCCGAGTCTCGCGATAGAATCCGAGCCTCGCGAGAATCCGACAGCGTCATGATGACGTTCGGGCGCGCTCGGGTTAACCGAGCAAGGCGGGAAGATCCGAGTCGCTCGGACCCGTGAAAAAAAACATGAAGTTCGGGCGGGTTCGGATTCAGAGAAACCGAACCCGCTCATCTCTAATTATAATGTGTCAAAACCTTTAATTTGGAGAATGTAAACTGCGCTATTAGTAATTGTAAAGCTATATTATACTGTATGTTTTTCTAAATACAAATATTAAACCTACTATTGCTTAATATTTTTGAACATTTCCACATGACAACAAAATCTGTGATTCACAATCATCAGAGGCTGTTAAAGGCCTTTAATCATGTGCATGCCAAGAGGAAGCTGCTACAGTATGACTGGCTGGTCTACTAGGATAGATTTCAAAGACTCTAATATAGTTACTGTCACAAGCAGGGCTGATGGCTTTTGATATTTAAAGCACCACAAACAATAATAACATTTTTATTTAGCAATTATGTTAGTAAAGATGATTTAAATAAACAAAATTATAGCTCATTTTGAGGAAATAGCTTTTTATGGGCAACGTGATGTCTGTAGATAGAAGATCAGTATCGTGCTGTGCCTGGGGAGAATTGACCCAAAATGCCCATTCAAGAGGACCATTAACTCTAACAACGTAACCATCCTCGTCTATGAGGCAAATGGGAATCTGCAAGTGATACTGTACTTTTAACAAGATGCAATTATATTATCTTTCAAGAACCAAGCATTGTGACTATCTGGAAAGTGCATACTGTCATATGTATAAGTTTGTAAAATCCACTTTTATTATGGATGAGGGCCACTAGAATAACACTGAATAATAATAATAATAATAATTAATAATAATAATAATAAATTGACTTTTGCCAATCATTTAGGGCCTTATCCAAGCTGCATGTGCTCCCACTTTGTAATCAGGGAAATACTATAATGCCTATAAACATCTGTTTGCACAGTTGTACATGTCTTTTTGTGCGTCCACCCCTGATCCGTAACTTGGGGCAGATATATTAAGCCTGGAGAAGTGATAAAGCAGTGATACAGTAAGTGCAAAGTGATAAAGCACCAGCCAATCAGCTCCTAACTGTAATTTACATATTGGAGCTGATTGGCTGGTACATTATCACCTTGCACTTATCACTGCTTGATTATTGCTTTATCACTTCTCCAGACTTAATACATCTGCCCCTTGGTTTGCTACTAGCCATCATCATAAATGTGCACTTGTACAAGACTATCGGGCATATTTAGCAATATTATTTTTACAAAAATACTGTTAAAAAGGGTGTTTTCAGACCCTTTTTTTGACATTATTTAAGTGTAACCTAAATTTACCGAAGGGAAATTGGAGGAGAATTTGCAAAATTCTCCTCCAAACCCCTAAATTCACATTTTTTTTAATCAACTAGATTGTATTTCCCATAATGGGAAATGCGATCTGCTCGAAATAACTGACATTTTTTTTTTTTTATAAATACAGGAGGGAACCCTGGGACAACACCTGCTGGCAATGAAGGCTGTGCTCAGATCTGGCCCCTGTGATCACCTACAGTATGTATGTCTGATAGACACACAGGCTGAATACTGTGTTAGAAAAAAAAGTAATACTATCCTGCAGCATCTCTGTTCACTTTACTGATCACAGGGGTCACAGCAGCAGCACAGGAGACCAAATCACCACAGCGCACCGATCTTCATTTCTGGGTGCAGATACTTGTAAGCTTAATGAGAAAGGGATGATGGTGCATGAGGGGTGCGCAGTAGCCAGTGGCAGCGCATGTGTGGATCAGGGAGAGGATTCGCAGAGGCAGAGATTTCTCACAAGCTGTCCATGAAACATCCCTGCAATGTATTCAATTATCACAATATGAGTTTGGGTGAATTTATCATATCCCATCCATATCTGAGATACGGATTGTGCTAAATATGCCCCTATATACTTGGTACAAATTCTACACCTGGAAACAGGTATTTGTACACTTTAGTCCAATCTGCATGGCCCACACTTGTGTTGGCATGCACTTACTAAACTTAGTGAGTGAGAACGCCCCATTACAGCCCAGGTGCGCTTGAACAGTTGTAAGTGGAGATGTCATTATAATGCTTACAGCAATACATCTCCTAAACTTGCATATGCTCGGCTTCAGAATATGCGTAGTGTGAAAAAAAAATGCAAGCTATGCTCTGCAAATAGACATTCACTCTACTCCGCATCGGCCCCTTAGTACTTTACTGAAAACCCCCCACAATCTCAGTTCTGAATTAAGTAAGGTAAGAAATACAGAGTTCAGTAAGGGTCAATAAATAATAGTGCAGTATGTACTACACATGTGGAGTGGAGGAGCACATAGGTTTAACATGCGTTCTTAAAGTCATTTAAATGCACTTTGATGCTGGTAGTCCTAAAAATAATGTAACCTGTCCACATAAACTTTCTGACAAGTGTTAGGGTGCCCACACACAGAACGATGTGTCCTCCAAAGACACATCAAGAGCGATGGGACCCGGCGGGGTGCCGGCATCGGCAAATGCACACACACACTTGCCTATGCTGGCAACGATGAGCTATGGTGGAGGGGCATTTTGCAGGGGGGCATTCGGCAGCATGGCATCATTCTCCACCTCCTCAGATCTTTCTTCATGTTGAAGAGATCTCAGGAGGCGACGAATTACACACGGGTGCGTGCATCTCCATCATTATTGCCCGTACACATAGCACTTTTTAAACTATGTGTCGTTCTAATCGGTCGCAAACACCCACATTGTTTAAAATATTGTGCCGTGTGTGGGCACCTATAGTGTTGTATCTACACAGTATGTTGTTGCCTGCAGCATTCAGTGCATACTTGCCTACCTGACCCTCTCCGTGAGGGAGAAAATGCTTTGTTCCTGGGTTCCTGGACTTTCCTGGTAATGCATGATTGCCATCACCTGTGGTGAGCTAGTTCATTGATAAGAAAGGTGTTTCACCACAGGTGATGGCAATCATACATTACCTGGAAAGTCCAGGAACAGAGCATTTTCTCCCTCATGGAGAGGGTCAGGTAGGCAAGTATGATTCAGGGGCATTAATGCTTAGTAAAATACAACATGTGTGTGAACAATCACTGTATATATAGTTAGTGATGTGCACCGGACATTTTTCGGGTTTTGTGTTTTGGTTTTGGATTCAGTTCCGCGGACGCGTTTTGTCAAGACCTCCCTGAAATTTTTTTGTCGGATTCGGGTGTGTTTTGGATTCGGGTGTTTTTTTTACAAAAAAACTCAAAAACAGCTTAAATCATAGAATTTGGGGGTCATTTTGATCCCATAGTATTATTAACCTCAATAACCATAATTTCCACTCATTTCCAGTCTATTCTGAACACCTCACAATATTATTTTTAGTCCTAAAATTTGCACTGAGGTCGCTGAATGACTAAGCTAAGCGACCTAAGTGGCCGACACAAACACCTGGCCCAGCTAGGAGTGGCACTGCAGTGTCAGACAGGATGGCACTTCAAAAAATAGTCCCCAAACAGCACATGATGCAAAGAAAAAAAGAGGTGCACCAAGGTCGCTGTGTGACTAAGCTAAGCGACCCAAGTGGCCGACACAAACACCTGGCCCATCTAGGAGTGGCACTGCAGTGTCAGACAGGATGGCAGATTTAAAAAATAGTCCCCAAACAGCACATGATGCAAAGATAAATTAAAGAAAAAAAGAGGTGCAAGATGGAATTGTCCTTGGGCCCTCCCACCCACCCTTATGTTGTAAAAACAGGACATGCACACTTTAACAAACCCATCATTTCAGCGACAGGGTCTGCCACATGACTGTGACTGAAATGACTGGTTGGTTAGGGCCCCCACCAAAAAAGAAGCAATCAATCTCTCCTTGCACAAACTGGCTCTACAGAGGCAAGATGTCTACCTCCTCCTCATTGTCCGATTCCTCACCCCTTTCACTGTGTACATCCCCCTCCTCACAGATTATTAATTCGTCCCCACTGGAATCCACCATCTCATGTCCCTGTGTACTTTCTGGAGGCAATTGCTGGTGAATGTCTCCACGGAGGAATTGATTATAATTCATTTTGATGAACATCATCTCCACATTTTCTGGAAGTAACCTCGTACGCCGATTGCTGACAAGGTGAGCGGCTGCACTAAACACTCTTTCAGAGTACACACTGGAGGGGGGCAACTTAGGTAAAATAAAGCCAGTTTGTGCAAGGGCCTCCAAATTGCCTCTTTTTCCTGCCAGTATACGTACGGACTGTCTGACGTGCCTACTTGGATGCGGTCACTCATATAATCCTCCACCATTCTTTCAATGGTGACAGAATCATATGCAGTGACAGTAGACGACATGTCAGTAATCGTTGGCAGGTCCTTCAGTCTGGACCAGATGTCAGCACTCGCTCCAGACTGCCCTGCATCACCACCAGCGGGTGAGCTCGGAATTCTTAGCCTTTTCCTCGCAGCCCCAGTTGCGGGAGAATGTGAAGGAGGAGCTGTTGACAGGTCACGTTCCGCTTGACTTGATAATTTTCTCACCAGCAGGTCTTTGAACCTCTGCAGACTTGTGTCTGCCAGAAAGAGAGATCCAACGTAGGTTTTAAATCTAGGATCGAGCACGGTGGCCAAAATGTAGTGCTCTGATTTCAACAGATTGACCACCCGTGAATCCTGGTTAAGCGAATTAAGGGCTCCATCCACAAGTCCCACATGCCTAGCGGAATCGCTCTGTTTTAGCTCCTCCTTCAATCTCTTCAGCTTCTTCTGCAGAAGCCTGATGAGGGGAATGACCTGACTCAGGCTGGCAGTGTCTGAACTGACTACACGTGTGGCAAGTTCAAAGGGTTGCAGAACCTTGCACAACGTTGAAATAATTCTCCACTGTGCTTGAGTCAGGTGCATTCCCCCTCCTTTGCCTATATATCGTAGGTAGCTGTATAGGCTTGAATGGCCTTTTGCTGCTCCTCCATCCTCTGAAGCATATAGAGGGTTGAATTCCACCTCGTTACCACCTCTTGCTTCAGATGATGGCGGGGCAGGTTCAGGAGTGTTTGTTGGTGCTCCAGTCTTCGGCACGCGGTGGCTAAATGCCGAAAGTGGCCCGCAATTCTTCGGGCCACCGACAGCATCTCTTGCACGCCCCTGTCATTTTTTAAATAATTCTGCACCACCAAATTCAATGTCTGTGCAAAACATGGGATGTGCTGGAATTTGCCCACATGTAATGCACGCACAATATTGGTGGCATTGTCCGATGTCACAAATCCCCAGGAGAGTCCAATTGGGGTAAGCCATTCTGCGATGATGTTCCTCAGTTTCCATAAGAGGTTGTCAGCTGTGTGCCTCTTCTGGAAAGCGGTGATACAAAGCGTAGCCTGCCTAGGAATGAGTTGGCGTTTGCGAGATGCTACTACTGGTCCTGCCGCAGCTGTTCTTGCTGCGGGAGGCAATACATCTACCCAGTGGGCTGTCACAGTCATATAGTCCTTAGTCTGCCCTGCTCCACTTGTCCACATGTCCGTGGTTAAGTGGACATTGGGTACAACTGCAATTTTTAGGACACTGGTGACTCTTTTTCTGAGGTCTGTGTACATTCTCGGTATCGCCTGCCTAGAGAAATGGAACCTAGATGGTATTTGGTACCGGGGACACAGTACCTCAAGCAAATCTCTAGTTTCCTGTGAATTAACGGTGGATACCGGAAACACGTTTAACACCGCCCAGGCTGCCAAGGCCTGAGTTATCTGCTTTGCAGCAAGATGACTGCTGTGATATTTCATCTTCCTCGCAAAGGACTGTTGGACAGTCAATTGCTTACTGGAAGTAGTACAAGTGGTCTTCCAACTTCCCCTCTGGGATGACGATCGACTCCCAGCAGCAACAACAGCAGCGCCAGCAGCAGTAGGCGTTACACTCAAGGATGCATCGGAGGAATCCCAGGCAGGAGAGGACTCGTCAGACTTGACAGTGACATGGCCTGCAGGACTATTGGCGTTCCTGTCTAAGGAGGAAATTGACACTGAGGGAGTTGGTGGTGTGGTTTGCAGGAGCTTGGTTACAAGAGGAAGGGATTTAGTTGTCAGTGGACTGCTTCCGCTGTCACCCAAAGTTTTTGAACTTGTCAATGACTTCTGATGAATGCGCTCAAGGTGACGTATAAGGGAGGATGTTCCTAGGTGGTTAACGTCCTTACCCCTACTTATTACAGCTTGACAAAGGCAACACATGGCTTGACAAATGTTGTCCGCATTTCTGTTAAAATAATTCCACACCGACAAGGTGATTTTTTTTTGTAATTTGACCAGGCATGTCAATGGCCATATTTCATCCCACGCACAACAGGTGTCTCCCCGGGTGCCTGACTTAAACAAACCACCTCACCATCAGAATCCTCCTTGTCAATTTCCTCCCCAGCGCCAGCAACACCCATATCCTCATCCTGGTGTACTTCAATAGTGACATCTTCAAATTGACTATCAGGAACTGGTCTGCGGGTGCTCCTTCCAGGACTTGCAGGGGGTGTGCAAATGGTGGTAGGCGCCACCTCTTCCCGTCCAGTGTTGGGAAGGTCAGGCATCGCAACCGACACAATTGGACTCTCCTTGGGGATTTGTGATTTAGAAGAACGCACAGTTCTTTGCTGTGCTTTTGCCATCTTAACTCTTTTAAGTTTTCTAGCAGGAGGATGAGTGCTTCCATCCTCATGTGAAGCTGAACCACTAGCCATGAACATAGGCAAGGCCCTCAGCCGTTCCTTGCCACTCCGTGTCGTAAATGGCACATTGAGAAGTTTACGCTTCTCCTCAGACGATTTTGATTTAGATTTTTGGGTCATTTTACTGAGCTTTAATTTTTTGTATTGTACATGCTCTCTACTATGACATTGGGCATCAGCCTTGGCAGACGACGTTGATGGCATTTCATCGTCTCGGCCATGACTAGTGGCAGCAGCTTCAGCACGAGGTGGAAGTAGATCTTTCCCTATTTTACCCTCCACATTTTTGTTCTCCATTTTTTAATGTGTGGAATTATATGCCTGTAATATATCAATAGCAATGGCCTACTACTATATATACTGCGCACAACTGAAATGCACAACAGGTATGGATGGATAGTATACTTGATTACACAGAGGTAGGTAGAGCAGTGGCCTACTGTACCGTACTGCTATATATTATATACTGGTGGTCAGAAAACTGTGCAAAACTGAAATGCACCACAGGTATGGATGGATAGTATACTTGACGACACAGAGGTAGGTAGAGAAGTGGCCTTCTGTACCGTACTGCTATATATTATATACTGGTGGTCAGCAAACTGTGCTAAACTGAAATGCACCACAGGTATGGATGGATAGTATACTTGACGACACAGAGGTAGGTAGAGCAGTGGCCTACTGTACCGTACTGCTATATATTAAATACTGGTGGTCAGCAAACTGAGCAAAACTGAAATGCACCACAGGTATGGATGGATAGTATACTTGACGACACAGAGGTAGGTAGAGCATTGGCATTCTGTACCGTACTGCTATATATTATATACTGGTGGTCAGCAAACTGTGCAAAACTGAAATGCACCACAGGTATGGATGGATAGTATACTTGACGACACAGTGGTAGGTAGAGCAGTGGCCTACTGTACCGTACTGCTATATATTATATACTGGTGGTCAGCAAACTGTGCAAAACTGAAATGCACCACAGTTATGGATGGATAGTATACTTGACGACACAGAGTTAGGTAGAGCAGTGGACTTCTGTACCGTACTGCTATATATTATATACTGGTGGTCAGCAAACTGTGCAAAACTGAAATGCACCACAGGTATGGATGGATAGTATACTTGGCGACACAGAGGTAGGTAGAGCAGTGGCCTACTGTACCGTACTGCTATATATTATATACTGGTGGTCAGCAAACTGTGCAAAACTGAAATGCACCACAGGTATGGATGGATAGTATACTTGACGACACAGAGGTAGGTAGAGCAGTGGACTTCTGTACCATACTGCTATATATTATATACTGGTGGTCAGCAAACTGTGCAAAACTGAAATGCACCACAGGTATGGATGGATAGTATACTTGACGACACAGAGGTAGGTAGAGCAGTGGCCTACTGTACCGTACTGCTATATATTATATACTGGTGGTCAGCAAACTGTGCAAAACTGAAATGCACCACAGGTATGGATGGATAGTATACTTGACGACACAGAGGTAGGTAGAGCAGTGGCCTACTGTACCGTACTGCTATATATTATATACTGGTGGTCAGCAAACTGTGCAAAACTGAAATGCACCACAGGTATGGATGGATAGTATACTTGACGACACACAGGTAGGTAGAGCAGTGGCCTTCTGTACCGTACTGCTATATATTATATACTGGTGGTCAGCAAACTGTGCAAAACTGAAATGCACCACAGGTATGGATGGATAGTATACTTGACGACACAGAGGTAGGTAGAGCATTGGCATTCTGTACCGTACTGCTATATATTATATACTGGTGGTCAGCAAACTGTGCAAAACTGAAATGCACCACAGGTATGGATGGATAGTATACTTGACGACACAGTGGTAGGTAGAGCAGTGGCCTACTGTACCGTACTGCTATATATTATAAACTGGTGGTCAGCAAACTGTGCAAAACTGAAATGCACCACAGTTATGGATGGATAGTATACTTGACGACACAGAGTTAGGTAGAGCAGTGGACTTCTGTACCGTACTGCTATATATTATATACTGGTGGTCAGCAAACTGTGCAAAACTGAAATGCACCACAGGTATGGATGGATAGTATACTTGACGACACAGAGGTAGGTAGAGCAGTGGCCTACTGTACCGTACTGCTATATATTATATACTTGTGGTCAGCAAACTGTGCAAAACTGAAATGCACCACAGGTATGGATGGATAGTATACTTGACGACACAGAGGTAGGTAGAGCAGTGGACTTCTGTACCATACTGCTATATATTATATACTGGTGGTCAGCAAACTGTGCAAAACTGAAATGCACCACAGGTATGGATGGATAGTATACTTGACGACACAGAGGTAGGTAGAGCAGTGGCCTACTGTACCGTACTGCTATATATTATATACTGGTGGTCAGCAAACTGTGCAAAACTGAAATGCACCACAGGTATGGATGGATAGTATACTTGACGACACAGAGGTAGGTAGAGCAGTGGCCTACTGTACGGTACTGCTATATATTATATACTGGTGGTCAGCAAACTGTGCAAAACTGAAATGCACCACAGGTATGGATGGATAGTATACTTGACGACACACAGGTAGGTAGAGCAGTGGCCTTCTGTACCGTACTGCTATATATTATATACTGGTGGTCAGCAAACTGTGCAAAACTGAAATGCACCACAGGTATGGATGGATAGTATACTTGACGACACACAGGTAGGTAGAGCAGTGGCCTTCTGTACCGTACTGCTATATATTATATACTGGTGGTCAGCAAACTGTGCAAAACTGAAATGCACCACAGGTATGGATGGATAGTATACTTGACGACACAGAGGTAGGTAGAGCAGTGGCCTACTGTACCGTACTGCTATATATTATATACTGGTGGTCAGCAAACTGTGCAAAACTGAAATGCACCACAGGTATGGATGGATAGTATACTTGACGACACAGAGGTAGGTAGAGCAGTGGCCTACTGTACCGTACTGCTATATATTATATACTGGTGGTCAGCAAACTGTGCAAAACTGAAATGCACCACAGGTATGGATGGATAGTATACTTGACGAAACAGAGGTTTGTAGAGCAGTGGCCTTCTGTACCGTACTGCTATATATTATATACTGGTGGTCAGCAAACTGTGCAAAACTGAAATGCACCACAGGTATGGATGGATAATATACTTGACGACACAGAGGTAGGTAGAGCAGTGGCCTACTGTTCCATACTGCTATATATTATATACTGGTGGTCAGCAAACTGTGCAAAATTGAAATGCACCACAGGTATGGATGGGATAGTATACTTGACGACACAGAGGTAGAGCAGTGGACTACTGTACCGTACTGCTATATATATAGTTATACTGGTGGTCAGCAAAATTCTGTACTTTCCTCCTACTATATACTACAATGCAGCACAGATATGGAGCGTTTTTCAGGCAGTGAACGTATAATACTGGTGGTCACTGGTCAGCAAAACTCTGCACTGTCCTCCTACTATATAATACTGCGGGTCCCCAGTCCCCACAATAATGCAATTAGCACACTGAGCACAGATATTTGCAGCACACTGAGCACAGATATGGAGCATTTTTCAGGCAGAGAAAGTAGATATTTGCACTTCCAGCACACTGAGCACAGATATTTGCAGCACACTGAGCACAGATATTTGCAGCACACTGAGCACAGATATTTGCAGCCCACTGAACATAGAAACTGAGAGGACGCCTGCCACGTCCTCTCACGATCATCTCCAATGCACAAGTGAAAAATGGCGGCAACGCGCGGCTCCTTATATAAAATACGAATCTCGCGAGAATCCGACCGCGGGATGATGACGTTCGGGCGCGCTCGGGTTAACCGAGCAAGGCGGGATGATCCGAGTTGCTCGGAACCGTGCAAAAAAAGGTGAAGTTCGGGCGGGTTCGGATCCCGAGGATGCGAACCCGCTCATCACTATGTATAGTACACTACATTGAGATGCATTAATAAATGTGTTATGGTCTTTTAAAGTGACAGCAAATACAAGCTTATCAGTCTGCAGTTTTCCTACACCTGTGTGTACTAGCACTTAACATAAGAGCAGTGAAATTGTGACATGCACATGATGGGCCCATATGGGAAATGCAATAGAAGGGGCCCACTGGAGGAGCGTAATCAGATACTGGGTGGGTGTAGCCGTCCCACAAAGAATATGTCAAAATATTGGGGCCAATTCAGTAAGGATTGTGAAAAATTACAAATTTGCAAAAATTGCGACCATTCACAAAATTGCGAAAGCATGCCCAAACGGAAAACCTGCAACACTAATTTAATGTTACAAAAACAAGGTGGGCTTGGGAAATGTGCAAATATTGTGAAGACCTAAAAAAATACGCATTGTTTGTGTATAAATTTACAATTTTACGCATTTTGTGCTTATATATTTCTGATATTGCAGTTTTTGCAAACAACTGTGTTTTAACCACAAATATTGCACTACCTACTTTCCTGGCCAAAAAATAAATAAAAAAAATGGTGCTGCTGTTCTTAAACATATGTTTGTGCGTGTAGCGATATAAATTTTATTTTTTAACCAAATGTATGTGGGTATGTTTTGTTAATAAAAAACGTGTTGGTTGCTTAAAAAGCTGTTAGGAAGCTAAAAGACATTGGCCCTCATTCCGAGTTGTTCGCTCGGTAATTTTCTTCGCATCGCAGCGATTTTCCGCTAATTGCGCATGCGCAATGTTCGCACTGCGACTGCGCCAAGTAATTTTGCTAAGCAGTTTGGTATTTTACTCACGGCATTACAAGGTTTTTTCATCGTTCTGGTGATCGGAGTGTGATTGACAGGAAGTGGGTGTTTCTGGGTGGAAACTGGCCATTTTATGGGAGTGTGTGAAAAAACGCTGCCGTTTCTGGGAAAAACGCGGGAGTGGCTGGAGAAATGGAGGAGTGTCTGGGCGAACGCTGGGTGTGTTTGTGACGTCAAACCAGGTACGACAAGCACTGAACTGATCGCACTGGAAGAGTAAGTCTCGAGCTACTCAGAAACTGCACAGATAAATCTTTTCGCAATATTGCAAATCTTTTGTTCGCAATTTTGCTAAGCTAAGATTCACTCCCAGTAGGCGGCGGCTTAGCGTGTGCAATGCTGCTAAAAGCAGCTTGCGAGCGAACAACTCGGAATAAGGGCCATTAAGCAGATCCTACAAAACAAAATGTTTGGAAATGTTAATTAATGTTTGCTTTTAAAAAATAGTGTGCTGTCAACCTCGATTGTTAGTAAATGTAAAAACAATTAGGTTACTAACATATATTTTATAAAGAAATGTGTTACAGACTTTAAAGCTACCTTACATGTTTAGAAGTTTCAATACAGCTGAATGAAGTGATTTGTGGTCTGAGGTTTGAGCTTCCTCAGCTGGGTGTAATGAAGCAATGATTGCAGTATACTGTACATCGAACATTCTACAACTGAGGTCAGCTTGTGCAGATTTTAAGGTAGACCTGTAGTCACTCAGAAACTGCACACCATAAATGTGCGATCAGTTGTGAAAATTGCGTATGTACGCCTACCGAACATCAGCATGCGCCCCACAAAACGCCCCTGCTCGTAGTTTTTGTGAGTCCAGCCCTTTAGTACGCCCCCTACACGCCTACTTTTCGTAGTGCATACTCAGTTTTTGCTTCGTCTCAGAAGTTGTATTTTTTTTCTCAGTTTTTGTGGTACAGGCTGAGTCTCCCATATCCAAATATTCCGAAATACGGAATATTCCGAAATACGGACTTTTTTGAGTGAGAGTGAGATAGTGAAACCTTTGTTTTTTGATGGCTCAATGTACACAAACTTTGTTTAATACACAAAGTTATTAAAAATATTGTATTAAATGACCTTCAGGCTGTGTGTGTAAGGTGTATATGAAACATAAATGAATTGTGTGAATGTAGACACACTTTGTTTACTGCACAAAGTTATATAAAATATTGGCTAAAATTACCTTCAGGCTGTGTGTATAAGGTGTATATGTAACGTAAATGCATTCTGTGCTTAGACTTAGGTCCCAACACCATGATATCTCATTATGGTATGAAATTATTCCAAAATACGGAAAAATCCCATATCCAAAATACCTCTGGTCCCAAGCATTTTGGATAAGGGAGACTCAACCTGTATAAGGTGCAGATTTAGCGATTTTCCGCATTTTCTGAGATTTTTGCTGTTTTGCGATCCTTGCTGAATTAGGCCCATTCTGCAGTCTCAGCAGTGCTGGATTAAACCATGATCCCTTGGTAGTCGAAATCTCGGGGCCCCCACGCAAATTATCTCCTAATACGTTTTTAATTTTACAACCAACAGTTATGATATAGATACTGTAATTGTGAATCTGATGTCTATGGTTTATGTACTGTAAATTGTTAATAGGTAGATTACACTAATACAGTATTTACTCTATAGAGTTTTTAATTTAGAGTTTTCATTTCTTTAAATTGATTAATTTTTTTCTATCTTTTGGAAACAATTTAAGAAAGAGGATTGTAATTTTCTTTCAAGATCAAATCAATATTATTTTGCTCTGTTGTCGCGGATCCCCTAAAAGGTGCAGGGCCCATAGGCCGGTGCCTACTCTGCCTATTAGACTGTGTAAGATACACTGGCATCTGTGAAGTCAAGAGCCACTGCATCACAAAAGACACACGCTGCGAGTGGGGGAGGGGCGAGTGTGGAGGTGCCGCGGTGGGGGAGGGGATCCGGAGTCACCGCGGGTGGGGTGGTTGTGGGGGTGCCACAGGGGGGAGGGTGCGGTGGTGCTGCGGTTGGGGGAGGGGCAGGTGTGCGGTGTTGCATGAGGTGCATCCAGCTGGGGCACCACAGAAGTGACAGTATAGGGGACACAGGCACAGCATAGGTGACATGTGGCGCCGCAAGGTCATGTCCGGCAGAGCCGGGACACAGCAGCAGAGCTCTCCCGGAGACAGGCAGCGCTGAACCGGGCCATGTGTTGTGCACGACAGGAAAGGGGAGAGCAGCAGCACATTGCCATCCTCCTGCAGCCCTCCGACATGACTCTAAAATACCACATACCTTACTAAAGACATTGAGAAAAACAGATATGACTACAGGACAGTACATATGTGACTATAGGACACAACATAAATGAGTGTACAACACTACATTCATGACTGATGAGAGGACTACAGGAAAGCACAGACATAAGTACAGGACATACATTATTATAGGTAACTACATACATGACTGGGCACATGACTAAGTCACAGCACATACATGAACACAGGACATTATACATCGCGTCCACTATGGAATAGAATGGGACCCAAACAACGTTTCTCTGGCCCACTTCCCCCTGACCACGTCCTTTCACGCAAACCATGCCCCCATCAACTGAGTCGTCCAATCCAGCTAGCAGCTGGCTCCAGTACTAACCGCCTATAAAGTGAGTGACAGGAGAGGCAACTAATGAGAGCGACCTGATCATGGTGTGGGGGCAGGGCCAGCTGTCACATCACACACACCCAGCTCTCATGGATCCCAGGGAATGCGGAGCGGCCATCACCCACCTGCTGGAACCGCGGCCTCCCCAGCACGAACAGAGGTTCGTCCTCCATGTCCTCCCCTGCCCCAGTGGCTGCGGGGAGCTGCAGTCCTGACAGGGATTCCCCGGCTGCTCCTGTCCTCATTCCCCAGCCACCGCTGCTGTGTGACTGGGGGAGGAGCGGGCCGGCCATAGCTTCTTAGCTCCTGCCCGCAGCGCGTGACGTCATATGCTGCCCCGGGGGCCAATGGGAGGTGTAGTCCTGGCAGCGTCCCTCAGGATGCAGTGCCCCGACAACCTGCTTGGCCGCAGCAAGATCCGTTCCTGGTGACCTTGTCTACCCTGCTGCCGCACCCTGTGTGATAGACTTGAGCACAGAGTGACCGTGTGGCTAACGCTGGGCGTGGGCAAAGTGACCTCTGATGTCGACAGGGGGAGGATCTACCCTGGCGCTAACCCAATGAGAGCTCCTAGCCACGCCCAGTGTTAGCCACACAGTCGCTCTGGGCTATTATATAGGAGATAGATAGTTATCTTACACATTGGACACATCAGATTTCAGTTCAAAATAAAAGTTTACTTTTAGGTGTAACTAGACAATGTACTGTCCTTAGTGAAAAACAAGAATGATCATCACTTCCACCCCCCTGCCCAGTCTACTCCTGACACTATACCTTACCCACCACTTACTCCTTATCAAATACTTTGCGCACTTTTTGCAATACCACTAACGCAAGTATCAATGTAGCACATCTTACCTCTTACTCACTACTATTTACAGACATCCAGAACAACAGCCAGTCAAGGGTGCGCCCTGTTCTGGCCTCGTCCCCAATCGTGTGATTTCATAAGGTCCCTACAAGGGATTGCTGTCACCAGTACAAGGATAAGAAGCTGCTGGGGCATCCTTAGGAGGAAGCCTGCCACTGGGACTAGGGGAAAGCAGAGCACCAAAAGCTTCCTAATGAAGCTCTGCTGCTCAGCTCTGTGGCAGCTTGCCACGAGGACTAAGGAAAACAAGAGGGAAGGACACTATAGGTGGTGGATTTATAGGCTGCAAGGTCTGTTCCAGCACCCTGCATGACAACTATTGGTGCCACAGTGCAGTGGTGGTGCCACCCCCTAAGCCTTGCACCCCTAGCGAAAGCACTGCTGGCCCACCTTATGATCCTGCAGACAACATCTCTCAACCACTGAAAGTCTACACATACAACCACTCCCTGATACTATACCATCCCTACCCCACTTATCAGGGGTGTGGTATGGAAGGTTGACAGTAACTATGTTGACAGTAACTTGGTCGACAGGGTTTCTAGGTTGACATGGTCTAGGTCAACAGGTCAAAAGGTAGATGTGGCCGGAGATACCCCCAGCCCACGTGGACAATGGCGGCGCGGCACTGAAGGGGTTAACCCTCAGTGACCGGCGCCATATTCAAGGACAATGGGCGCTTGGCGCCACTTTTAAACTGTGCACTGGTGCTAAGCGCCATCTTTAAATGTAGTGTGGGTGCTAGGCACTGGGTATTTAAAAATATATTTACTACTGTGTTTTCACCAATGTTATATTTAATGCAATAGGCACAGTTGTAGGATTGCACATTTACATTGCATGCAAATGCCAGCACTTAGAAGGAATGTGTAAGCTGTGTTGGTTTTAAAATGCATTTACGTTTGTGGACAAATGGCCCTGTCCTAGCAGAGAGGTGTGAATGACAAAACCTTTTGATGTGTAAAGATGCTAATCACGGGGTCTATGGGCTTGGAACCTGTTTCATGTACCTGATTTAATTGATATACGAACCCTGAATGGCAGATGCAGGAAGGAAGACTGTTTGTTTGCATTGTAGCCTTTCCTGTTGTAATCTCAAACACTGGGTTTGCCTGGAGATGTGACTGAGACAGAAACATTTGTATTTTGAAGCTATGTGATAAATTTATCAATAGTGAATGTTAATCTGATACCAAACGTTGTCTGTGTCACAGGAAGGAGGATATTGTTTTATTGCACTTATCTCCTTTTGAAATGTAATTTATTTACTTGTATTTTCTAAGTTATCCTGATTGGTTGGAGAAGACAGGGAGGGCTTACCCCCCTGTGGTACTGTGTGGAAATTTGACATAAAAAGGAGGCCTGCGTGCCTCCAGATTTGTCGTTGTACCATCTTATTCTGCTGGAACATCTTGCTGTATGCTGTTGCCCCTAGCAATAGGGAAGAGTTCTCTTTAGAACTATTGCAAATAAATACCATTTGCCTCAAGAAGACCGCGTCATCTTGTGACCTACAGGGTTATGCCAAACATAGCCCCATCCTCCGGCTGTCCAGGGAAGCACCTAACGTTTCCAAGTTCCGCCTTCCGCCAGCTACCGGTAGAGGCCTAGCAAGTGGCTAGTGGGGATTCGTCAACACCACACAGGTGTGGTAAGGCAGTGCGTCGGCATATACAGAGCAGAACAGTGGTTCCAAACGCCACGGCAGGTTAGGAGTTTGGTGGTGGCAGCATAAACCCGCCCACAGCACAGTGGGTGGAGTCAGTAACAGGCGGTTACTGACGGTAAGCGGGAATCCCCTATGTGGTCAGGCCTCGTGTGACCTAACCTTCCAATCTGTGTGCAGGAGACGGGACGCGAAAGCGGCGAGTGCTTTCGTACGGGACCGTCCTGTCACAGTAGACATGAGTTTTTAATGTTTTTTTGGTGTCGTTTTCTCCATACAGTGACCGGGAACCTCAATTAGTGCACAGTGTCCCTCGCATGGCTCGCTTAAACTCGCCATGCTTCGGGCAAGGTGCCTCGCTCCGCTACCGCTGCGCTCGGGAATCACTGCTTTACACATATTTTCAGGATGACTATACACATTTGTAGGATAAGTGAAAATATGATAGACAACTAACCCTAGTGCATGTGTCTGTGCACTATGGAAAATATACTTGATGTGCCACTGGGACAGGGAATGATGTCAATAACTAAATACTGTGTGTAAAGTGTTATATAATACGTATGTATCTCTTGTACTGTATGGCGGAAAAACAAGAAAACCACTTTCATCTAGCTCGTTTCTTGTGCAGGTGGTACTAGTTTTGGTGATGTCTTTTATCAGCTACTAACAAATGTCAACTCTGTAATCTATTTGTGCACCTATGTTGTAGTCAGCTATAGGTAAAAAACCCCCTGAAAGAATAGATGTATATAACAGTGGGACATGGTCTGAGCACAAACATAAATCCTTACTTTCTATAAAAGCTCTCACATGATTTGTACTAGCTTAATTATCCTTGATTTATATTTCACTCACACAAACTGTATAGGGATAACTACTGTTGTACTTTTATATGATTATTTAATGCAGTCAGTATATTATGACCTTTTATGTTTATCTTTTGTTAGGTATTAGAAAATGAGTTAATTTCTCATACTCATTCAGATGAAATGTTAATGTTCTATATATATAACTATAAAAGAATATACATGGGAGGCTTCCATGGTGAAAATAGCTTTCAGTATTTTATTAATTAAACCTAAAAGCGGACATACTGTATAAATGTTTAAGCCAGATACCTCCGGCCTAAAAATCAGATATGGTAAACAGAATAAATCATAAATGATAAGAGGAAGAGGATGATACGCACAGAAGTTGTTAGGTAGAGAACAGCATCAGTAAACATTATTATGTCATTATGTCATCATACACCCATTGGCGAATTTAAGAGTAATGGGGCCCCTACATCAAGAGTCACAGCCTGTAGTTTGTGTGTGATGTTTTACCAAAAACTCTGTAAACTTGGAACCCAGACACATGATGTGCCTGGATAATCACCTGTATGGGAAATGAAAAGCTGTATCTGCTTTTGACACCCATAAGAAAAGAGAGCTGGCAATACTTGCCGTGTTTTGTACCTGAGCCACCTGGAAATGCCAGAGCAGGAGACTGAGGTTGGAGGTCAGCGTGGTCTGATGCTGTAAATTACAACACTGCAGCGCTGCAGCGTGGTGTGTGTTACTGTGCAGTTGTAGTTGGGATTCACCATGAATTACATCAGAGAGCCTCCAGACCAGTCAGAAAGTGTTATTTCTGCTTCATGTGAGACATACTGAGGACTACTAGAAGACTTATTTGTAATATTGCTGCAAAGGGCTGATACCCCACCTGGTTTCTCTAAATGTACCCCGTGAACACCAGGAAGGTGGGCTCACTCTTCTTCAACTTGTAACTCCTCTAATCCTTCTTGGCAAACAAAAGAAACCAGCAAATACATTAAGAGTGGGCCAGTAGGGGCAGGTTTGGTGTTCTATGGCTGTTACATAGATTATTTGAGTAAATAATTTAATAGCCAAACTCTTTTTCCTTGATGTAGATGACATTAATTGTTTATCAATGTTAGAATCACTACAAAATGAGAACAGTGTTATAAAGAAAGAGATAGAGGTATTTGCTATTAATAATCAACAAAACATAGATAAAAGTTAAAAAAAAAAGAATTTAAAAAAGTATAACTGCAGTATTGAATTATTCTATAAAAATACATTAAAGTAATTTCAATACCCTTGTAATAGGAATCCCAACAAAGAACTAGGGAAGTTTAACTTATCTCCACATGAGAAGAGAGCTTTGAAACAACTCCAGAATGACAGTTTCAATGTTATTAAACCATCCGATAAGGGCAGTGGAGTCAACTTGGACAGAGATTATTACATCCAGGAGGCCCAGTGACAACTACACGATACCCTGTTTTATCAGATCCTTTTATGGGACCCAAAAGATATTTTTCAGAGAGCATTGTGGGTGCTCTCAGAGACAACGTCTACGCAGAGGGTGATTGCATTTTTGTTTGCATGTCACCTGTCACACCGGTATTTTACTATTTTCCCAAAATTCACAAAACACTTTTTTCACTACCAGGATGTACTATAATGTCAGCAATTGGGTAATCGCTTCATATTTGTCTTTTATGTTGATCACTTTTTACAAGAGTACAGAATTAACATTTTGTCACTACTAACACTTAGTTTAAGAGATGACACTCTAAAGAAGTCTTCAGTTACTGCAATTACAATCAATTTTATTCAGTGTTACTGTAAACCAAATATTTCCTGTATTAATGTAGTGTTAGAAAAACCAAAGTAATCCGGCACATGAATTATTTAAGAACACACTGAAATAACATACATAATGGAGTTTACTATCACCAAAAAATAAAAATAAAAAAAATCACAATGCTTATTGTATAAAAATGCTGAGAACTGTCATGCAGAAAATAAATGCAAAACTGCGAAAGTGATACTGCAGGGAGGTGGAACAGCCTCCTACCTTGCAGTTGCTAATATTAATAATACTGATCTGACTGTTTCACACTTGCTGGATATGGAGAGAGTAGGGGAAGGAGCACCGTTCAGGACACACACACACACACCCTATATACACTGCAACCCCCACCATATACTGCCCCTATATACACTGCACCTCCATCCCCTTACATATTCGGCACCCTCCACCATATACTGCCTCTATATAAACACAACAACCCCCTACCCTTCCATATAGAGCCCCCTATGTACCGGGCACCCTCTCATCCATATACAGCTCCCGATATATACCGCATATTTAGCAGTCCCTCCTCCATATACTATGCTGCAAATCCAGGTTACTTGCCATCCTGGGACTCGGCAACAAGTAGCAGCAGTAACCAGGAAACGGATGCAGGAACCACCAGGCTGTCCCGCAGCGCTCAGAGTGAAGGCACCGTGGACACATGTGGCCACTTACTGGTGGGGGGTAGAAGGTGAATCAGTTCAGCAGGAAGGGGTGAGACCCTGTGTGGGGTGAGTAGTGCGGTGACCGGGAAAAGGAGGGGTCAGTACTGGGGCTGCAGATGATGTAGGTGAGGAGGAGACAGATAACCGGCTCAGCTGCTTTACATATACTGCACACCGGCATAGGGCTGGGGTCCTGTGCTCACTCCTCCCACACCTCGCACAGGCCATGTTCAGACCCCTCCGTCCAGCTGCTGGTGGCTACTGGTGTCCTATACCCACAGGCCAGGAGCTGTACGGGGACTGGTGAGCTTATATGTGCCAGAACTGGTATATATAGTGCCACATCATTATAGCCTGCCCAATACAGATATACAGCATCTATATATATAAAATGCTAATGCTACACACACATACACACACTCCCAGCAGCAGGACTTACGGAAACCCGGCATCTCCTGTTTGAGTAACGAAAACCATATAGGCCCCCATTTATCAAGCCTTGCAGAGTGATAAATAGCACGGTGATAAAGTACCAACCAACGAGCTCCTAACTTCATTGTCACAGGCTGTGTTTGAAAAAAGACAGTTAGGTTAGCTGGTTGGTTGGTACTTTATCACTGTACTATTTAACACTCTGCAAGGCTTGATAAATCTGGGCCATAATATCAAAACAAATGAATAGGTGTACTCAGCAAAATGTTTGTTTACACATTCATTTAAATTCATTAATTCACAGATACCTTTGAAATACAATAGTAGCAGCCTTGTGTATATTTGCAGGGGCGCTTCCTAGTGCACATACTGTACTGTACTGTAAGCATGTGACAGGGCAGTGATTGACAGTGGAGCACTATAACACCTATAATTATACTGAGGACAATCCAGGTTAAAATAGACTGCACTGATGTTCTGGCTATGGTGACTCAAGTGTTCTCTATAGAGAAGAGAGGTTGCGCCCAATCTAGAACGACAGAAGTGCTATGCACACTTCTCAGGGACATGATACTGTCCCAAAATTAGCAAGACCAAGAGCACTGTTCGAAGAGGCACAGACATTGTCCCAATATAAACATTAACCATGTTTAGAGGTATGCAAGTTCAATGAATACAGTTGTATCATTTTGTTTGCATTGTAAATGCAAATATCTAGTGAATATTAAAATTAGTGATGTGCACCGGACATTTTTCGGGTTTTGTGTTTTGGTTTTGGATTCGGTTCCGCGGCCGTGTTTTGGATTAAGACGCGTTTTGGCAAAACCTCACCGAATTTTTTTTGTCGGATTCGGGTGTTTTTTTCAAAAAACCCTAAAAAACAACTTAAATCATAGAATTTGGGGGTCATTTTGATCCCATAGTATTATTAACCTCAATAACCATAATTTCCACTCATTTTCAGTCTAATCTGAACACCTCACACCTCACAATATTATTTTTAGTCCTAAAATTTGCACCGAGGTCGCTGGATGGCTAAGCTAAGCGACCCTAGTGGCCGACACAAACACCTGGCCCATCTAGGATTGGCACTGCAGTGTCACGCAGGATGGCCCTTCAAAAAAATACTCCCCAAACAGCACATGACGCAAAGAAAAAAAGAGGCGCAATGAGGTAGCTGTGTGACTAAGCTAAGCGACCCTAGTGGCCGACACAAACACCTGGCCCATCTAGGAGTGGCACTGCAGTGTCACGCAGGATGGCCCTTCAAAAAAATACTCCCCAAACAGCACATGACGCAAAGAAAAAAAGAGGCGCAATGAGGTAGCTGTGTGACTAAGCTAAGCGACCCTAGTGGCCGACACAAACACCTGGCCCATCTAGGAGTGGCACTGCAGTGTCACGCAGGATGGCCCTTCAAAAAAATACTCCCCAAACAGCACATGACGCAAAGAAAAAAAGAGGCGCAATGAGGTAGCTGTGTGACTAAGCTAAGCGACCCTAGTGGCCGACACAAACACCTGGCCCATCTAGGAGTGGCACTGCAGTGTCACGCAGGATGGCCCTTCAAAAAAATACTCCCCAAACAGCACATGACGCAAAGAAAAAAAGAGGCGCAATGAGGTAGCTGTGTGACTAAGCTTAGCGACCCTAGTGGCCGACACAAACACCTGGCCCATCTAGGAGTGGCACTGCAGTGTCACGCAGGATGGCCCTTCAAAAAAATACTCCCCAAACAGCACATAACGCAAAGAAAAAAAGAGGCGCAATGAGGTAGCTGTGTGACTAAGCTAAGCGACCCTAGTGGCCGACACAAACACCTGGCCCATCTAGGAGTGGCACTACAGTGTCACGCAGGATGGCCCTTCAAAAAAATACACCCCAAACAGTACATGACGCAAAGAAAAAAAGAGGCGCAATGAGGTAGCTGTGTGACTAAGCTAAGCAACCCTAGTGGCCGACACAAACACCTGGCCCATCTAGGAGTGGCACTGCAGTGTCACGCAGGATGGCCCTTCGAAAAAATACTCCCCAAACAGCACATGACGCAAAGAAAAATGAAAGAAAAAAGAGGTGCAAGATGGAATTGTCCTTGGGCCCTCCCACCCACCCTTATGTTGTAAAAACAGGACATGCACACTTTAACGAACCCATCATTTCAGCGACAGGGTCTGCCACACGACTGTGACTGAAATGACTGGTTGGTTGGTTTGGGCCCCCACCAAAAAATAAGCAATCAATCTCTCCTTGCACAAACTGGCTCTACGGAGGCAAGATGTCCACCTCATCATATTCGTCCGATTCATCACCCCTTTCACTGTGTACATCCCCCTCCTCACAGATTATTAATTCGTCCCCACTGGAATCCACCATCTCAGGTCCCCGTGTACTTTCTGGAGGAAATTGCTGCTGGTGAATGTCTCCATGGAGGAATTGATTATAATTCATTTTAATGAACATCATCTTCTCCACATTTTCTGGAAGTAACCTCGTACGCCGATTGCTGACAAGGTGAGCGGCGGCACTAAACACTCTTTCGGAGTACACACTGGAGGGAGGGCAACTTAGGTAGAATAAAGCCAGTTTGTGCAAGGGCCTCCAAATTGCCTCTTTTTCCTGCCAGTATACGTGCGGACTGTCTGACGTGCCTATTTGGATGCGGTCACTCATATAATCCTCCACCATTCTTTCAATGGTGAGAGAATCATATGCAGTGACAGTAGACGACATGTCAGTAATCGTTGGCAGGTCCTTCAGTCCGGACCAGATGTCAGTATCAGCAGTCGCTCCAGACTGCCCTGCATCACCGCCAGCGGGTGGGCTCGGAATTCGTAGCCTTTTCCTCGCACCCCCAGTTGCGGGAGAATGTGAAGGAGGAGATGTTGACGGGTCGCGTTCCGCTTGACTTGACAATTTTCTCACCAGCAGGTCTTTGAACCTCTGCAGACTTGTGTCTGCCGTAAAGAGAGATCCAAGGTAGGTTTTAAATCTAGGATCGAGCACGGTGGCCAAAATGTAGTGCTCTGATTTCAACAGATTGACCACACGTGAATCCTGGTTAAGTGAATGAAGGGCTCCATCCACAAGTCCCACATGCCTAGCGGAATCGCTCTGTTTTAGCTCCTCCTTCAATGCCTCCAGCTTCTTCTGCAAAAGCCTGATGAGGGGAATGACCTGACTCAGGCTGGCAGTGTCTGAACTGACTTCACGTGTGGCAAGTTCAAAAGGTTGCAGAACCTTGCACAACGTTGAAATCATTCTCCACTGCGCTTGAGACAGGTGCATTCTACCTCCTTTGCCTATATCGTGGGCAGATGTATAGGCTTGAATGGCCTTTTGCTGCTCCTCCATCCTCTGAAGCATATAGAGGGTTGAATTCCACCTCGTTACCACCTCTTGCTTCAGATGATGGCAGGGCAGGTTCAGGTGTTTTTGGTGGTGCTCCAGTCTTCTGTACGTGGTGCCTGTACGCCGAAAGTGGCACGCAATTCTTCTGGCCACCGACAGCATCTCTTGCACGCCCCTGTCGTTTTTTAAATAATTCTGCACCACCAAATTCAAGGTATGTGCAAAACATGGGACGTGCTGGAATTTGCCCAGATGTAATGCACGCACAATATTGGTGGCGTTGTCCGATGCCACAAATCCCCAGGAGAGTCCAATTGGGGTAAGCCATTCCGCGATGATCTTCCTCAGTTGCCGTAAGAGGTTTTCAGCTGTGTGCGTATTCTGGAAAGCGGTGATACAAAGCGTAGCCTGCCTAGGAACGAGTTGGCGTTTGCGAGATGCTGCTACTGGTGCCGCCGCTGCTGTTCTTGCAGCGGGAGGCAATACATCTACCCAGTGGGCTGTCACAGTCATGTAGTCCTGAGTCTGCCCTGCTCCACTTGTCCACATGTCCGTGGTTAAGTGGACATTGGGTACAACTGCATTTTTTAGGACACTGGTGAGTCTTTTTCTGACGTCCGTGTACATTCTCGGTATCGCCTGCCTAGAGAAGTGGAACCTAGATGGTATTTGGTAACGGGGGCACACTAGCTCAAGCAATTGTCTAGTTCCCCGTGAACTAACGGTGGATACTGGACGCACGTCTAACACCAACATAGTTGTCAATGCCTGAGTTATCCGCTTTGCAACAGGATGACTGTTGTGATATTTCATCTTCCTCGCAAAGGACTGTTGGACAGTCAATTGCTTACTGGAAGTAGTACAAGTGGTCTTCCGACTTCCCCTCTGGGATGACGATCGACTCCCAGCAGCAACAACAGCAGCGCCAGCAGCAGTAGGCGTTACACTCAAGGATGCATCGGAGGAATGCCAGGCTGGAGAGGACTCGTCAGACTTGCCAGTGACATGGCCTGCAGGACTATTGGCTTTCCTGGGTAAGGAGGAAATTGACACTGAGGGAGTTGGTGGTGTGGTTTGCGCGAGCTTGGTTACAAGAGGAAGGGATTTACTGGTCAGTGGACTGCTTCTGCTGTCGCCCAAAGTTTTTGAACTTGTCACTGACTTATTATGAATGCGCTGCAGGTGACGTATAAGGGAGGATGTTCCGAGGTGGTTAACGTCCTTACCCCTACTTATTACAGCTTGACAAAGGCAACACACGGCTTGACACCAGTTGTCCGCATTTCTGTTGAAATAATTCCACACTGAAGAGCTTTTTTTTTTTTGTATTTTGACCAGGCATGTCAATGGCCATATTCCTCCCACAGACAACAGGTGTCTCCCCGGGTGCCTGACTTAAACAAACCACCTCACCATCAGAATCCTCCTTGTCAATTTCCTCCCCAGCGCCAGCAACACCCATATCCTCATCCTGGTGTACTTCAACACTGACATCTTCAATTTGACTATCAGGAACTGGACTGCGGGTGCTCCTTCCAGCACTTGCAGGGGGCTTGCAAATGGTGGAAGGCGCAAGCTCTTCCCGTCCAGTGTTGGGAAGGTCAGGCATCGCAACCGACACAATTGGACTCTCCTTTGGGATTTGTGATTTCAAAGAACGCACAGTTCTTTGCTGTGCTTTTGCCAGCTTAAGTCTTTTCTTTTTTCTAGCGAGAGGATGAGTGCTTCCATCCTCATGTGAAGCTGAACCACTAGCCATGAACATAGGCCAGGGCCTCAGCCGTTCCTTGCCACTCCGTGTCGTAAATGGCATATTGGCAAGTTTACGCTTCTCCTCAGACGCTTTTAATTTTGATTTTTGGGTCATTTTACTGATCTGTTGTGTTTTGGATTTTACATGCTCTGTACTATGACATTGGGCATTGGCCTTGGCAGACAACGTTGATGGCATTTCATCGTCTCGGCCATGACTAGTGGCAGCAGCTTCAGCACGAGGTGGAAGTGGATCTTGATCTTTCCCTATTTTTTTAACCTCCACATTTTTGTTCTCCATATTTTAATGTGCACAACTAAAAGCCACCACAGGTATACAATGTAGATGGATGGATAGTATAGTATTATATTACTTATGGAGGACGACTGACGACACAGAGGTAGGTACAGCCGTGGCCTACCGTACTGCTATATATATATAATATACTGTATAATATAATAACGGACCTGGTGGACACTGTCAGCAGACTGCTAAACTAGTATGAAGAAAAAAAAAGCCACCACAGGTATACAATGTAGATGGATGGATAGTATAGTATTATATTACTTATGGACGACGAGTGCACTGACGACACAGAGGTAGGTACAGCCATGGCCTACCGTACTGCTATATATATATATAATATACTGTATAATAATAACGGACCTGGTGGACACTGTCAGCAGACTGCTAAACTAGTATGAAGAAAAAAAAAAAGCCACCACAGGTATACAATGTAGATGGATAGTATAGTATTATATTACTTATGGACGACGAGTGCACTGATGACACAGAGGTAGGTACAGCCGTGGCCTACCGTACTGCTATATATATATATAATATACTGTATAATAATAACGGACCTGGTGGACACTATCAGCAGACTGCTAAACTAGTATGAAGAAAAAAAAAGCCACCACAGGTATACAATGTAGATGGATGGATAGTATAGTATTATATTACTTATGGACGACGAGTGCACTGACGACACAGAGGTAGGTACAGCCGTGGCCTACCGTACTGCTAATAGATATAATAAATATACTGTATAATAATAACGGACCTGGTGGACACTGTCAGCAGACTGCTAAACTAGTATGAAGAAAAAAAAAGCCACCACAGGAGTGTTTTTCAGGCAGACAAACGTATACTGGACTGGTGGTCACTGTCAGCAAAACTGTGCACTGTACTCCTGCTATAACTGCTCCCCAGTCCCCACAATTAGGCAGTGTGAGCACTGAGCAGTGCACTCAGCACAGATATATCATGCAGCAGTGCAGCACACTGAGTGAGCACAGATATGGTGGAGCGTTTTTTTCAGGCAGAGAAACAAAGGATTAAACTCACTGGTGGTATAATCAAAACCCTGCACTGTACTCCAACAGCTGCTCCCCGTCCCCAATCCTCCCACAATTATAAGTCACTCAGTCTCTTTACTCTTTTCTTCTACTATAACGGAGAGGACGCCAGCCACGTCCTCTCCCTATCAATCTCAATGCACGTGTGAAAATGGCGGCGACGCGCGGCTCCTTATATAGAATCCGAATCTCGCGAGAATCCGACAGCGGGATGATGACGTTCGGGCGCGCTCAGGTTAACCGAGCAAGGCGGGAGGATCCGAGTCGCTCGGACCCGTGAAAAAAAAGGTGAAGTTCGGGCGGGTTCGGATCCCGAGGATCCGAACCCGCTCATCACTAATTAAAATACAGTAGTCAGAGAATAAAAACACTTAGCGCCTAATTCAGACCTGATTGTAGCAGCAAATTTGTTAGCAGATGGGCAAAACCAAGGGTGTCATTCCGAGCTGATCGCTCGCTAGCAACTTTTTGCAGCGCTGCGATCAGATAGTCACCGCCTATGGGGGAGTGTATTTTCGCTTTGCAAGTGTGCGAACGCTTTTGCAGCTGACGGCACAATTTTTTTTTTTTGCAGTTTCTGAGTAGTTCTGGACTTACTCAGACGCTGCAATCACTTCAGCCTGTCCGGTCCCGGAATTGATGTCAGACACCCGCCCTGCAAACGCTTGGACACGCCTACATTTTTCCAAACACTCCCAGAAAACGGTCAGTTGACACCCACAAATGCCCTCTTTCTGTCAATCACCTTGCGATCAGCTGTGCGAATGGATTCTTCATTAAATTCATCACCCAGCAATGATCTTCTTTGTACCCGTACGACGCACCTGTGCATTGCGTTGCATACGCATGCGCAGTTTTGCCAAGATTTAACCTGATCGCAGCACTGCAAAAAGTTACTAGCGAGCGATCAACTCGGAATGCCCCCCCCCATGTGCACTGCAGGGGGGGGCAGATATAACATGTGCAGAGAGAGTTAGATTTGGGTGGGTTATATTTTTTCTGTGCAGGGTAAATACTGGCTGCTTTATTTTTACACTGCAATTTAGATTTCAGTTTCAACACACCCCACCCAAATCTAACTCTCTCTGCACATGTTATATCTGCCCCCCTGCAGTGCACATGGTTTTGCCCATCTGCTAACAAATTTACTGCTACGATCAGGTCTGAATTAGGCTCTTAGTGAGGACTGCATTTTGCACGGTCAGAAAAACACAAAAACTAGGGGTAGACATTTAAAGAGATGATTATTTTTAAACCTGGGACTATCCCTAGAGATTATGGACATTTCACAACTACTGTATGCCTTATAAAACTCTAAAAACCCAGAACTTATACCTACAGTAAAATAACCATAATGACTAGCCCTTTTGTTGCTCTACATCATAATTAAGAGTTATATAATAATAATGTACCAGCAAGGGGCAGCTGAAGGTTCAGGCTGGCAGGGCTATTGCCCAGGCCAGGGAAGGAGGGGGGGACCAAAGTAAATGATTGCACTGGACGCCTTATGGTCTACGGGGTAATTGATAAGTACCCGTGTTTGAACCTGTACATCATTGTTTAGTGTCATCTGTCAAACAACGACTGTCAGAAATTCAGATAAAGTCATTGTGTACTTTTGTTTTGGTAGCTGTTGGAATTGAGCAAGTTTGAGGTTTTTTTTTAACTATGGAGAAAGTGCAGTACCGATCGGTGATTAGATTCTTATCTTTGGATGGGAAGACGTGTGAGGAAATGAAAGAAAAGTTGGAAGCCGTTTATGGGGACCTTTCACCTTCGATGACAACCATCTGATATTGGTTCAATTAATTCAAGCATGGTCATACATCCTTCCTAGATGAAGAGCGTCCAGGTCGCCCAGTGGAGGTGACTACGGAAGAAATGGTCAATAAAATCCATGATATCGTATTGGCAGTCCGGCGAGTGAAGATCAGAGAGATTCTTGAGATCATAGGCATCTCATTTGAACGTGTACAGCATATCCTACATAAACATTTGGGCATGACAAAGCTATCAGCAAGATGGGTGCCGCGTTTGCTCACTGTGGACAACAAGCAGAATCGAATTACCACTTCAAATCAGTGTTTGGACCTGTTTAAGCGCAATCCAAAGAGTTTCTGTGCTGTTTCATGACTATTGATGAAACATAGATCCATCACTACATGCCAGAAATGAAGAAACAGTCAACACAGTGGATTTCCCCCGGCGAACGGTTCTATCAGAAGGAAAGGTCATGGCCACCGTTTTCTGGGATTCAAAAGGCATAATCTTCATTGACTATTTGGAAAAGGGAAGAACGATCACAGGGCAGTATTATGCTCAATTATTTGGCAGATTCAACAACGCATTGGAGAGAAAACGGCCCACTTGGCAAAGAAAAAAGTGCTGTTCCACCACGACAATGCGCTGTCACACTCGTCCCACGTCACCACAGCGAAATTGGTGGAATTGGGCTACGAATTGCTGCTGCATCTGCCGTATTCTCCAGATTTGGCCCCCTGCAACTTTTTCCTGTTTCCAAACATGAAAAAATGGCTCGGCAGAAAGAGATTTGCATTGAACGAGGAGGTCATCACCGAAATTGAAGCCTATTTCGCAGAGTTCGACAAATCCTATTTTGTGGAGGGCTTGAAAAAGTTGGAATATCGTTGGGCCAAGTGTATTGAGCTAAAAGTAGACTGTGTTGAAAAATAAATAAAAATTTCCCCTCCACCAATTTTTTTTTTCTTGCCTAACACGGGTACTTAACAATCACCCCTTGTAGAACCAGCCCTGATAGTACACTCACTTAATCCTGTTGCCTGGGGAAGGCTAGAAGGTATGGACAATTCATTAGCAATGCAATAATTCTTTCAAGATTTCTCCCTCTACATCCCTTTCTCCAGAACTCACTCCCTCACCATGTCAGACTTTTTGCCAATCTCGCTAGCTTCAAACATGCCCTCAAAACACACTTTCCAATCAAAGTCTTTCTTTTTCTCCATTAATCTCCTTTTCTCCCCTGTTCGCCATGCAACTTGTTCCTTCCTCTCCTTATACAGCTGTAAAAGCTCTGGTGGCTTACTTACGACGGACATTCTGATCAACCATAAGACTGTATACAGGCTCATTGAGCGCTGAACTGCCTTCTGCTCCCTATGACTCACAACCACTTGCCCTTCAAAATACAGTGTTACTCTTCCCTTACCCCCTGTCCTCATCCTACCTAGGTTTCTTGCTCTATGTTATCTCTATGATATATAAACATATATTTTTATTTACTTATAATATGTCAAGATATGGTGTGGCTATATATATTTCCATATATTTCTATATATATTTCCTATATGGCTCAATGGATACTATGTGGCACTTTAAAAATAAAAGAAGAATAAGGGCCTAATTCAGTATGGATCGCTAATTAGTGAATTTGCAAATTGAGCGATTATATAATGACTGCGCATGTGTAGCATTTGCATTGCACATGAGCCTGGGGTAATAGTAACAGAAATTGCATACAGATCATAATCACAATGTAGCCACTGTTTGACTGGTATTTCTGACCGGAAACCTACCGTTTTCTGGGTGTCTCAAAAAATGCGGACGTGGCCAGGCATTTTTGGGGAGGGTCTCTGACGTCAGCGAAGACCGCTTCCAGGCCGTCTCAGTCACAGATTAGTGGCAGCCTCAGACCTGCTTACATTTGCTCAGACGGCAAAAAATCTTCGATGTTCTGGCAATTGCGTATGCATCGATTTCGATCTGCAATGCATTTGCAAACTTGCAGGGGGAGTTTTTTTTTCAGACCACCATGGAATTTGATGTATGAACCAGAAAGTTCACGTTTTCCAAATCATATCTTTGAGGAAGGGGTTTATTACGGCCACAATTATATATTATTTTCTTAATTATCCTGATTAGACCATAATTATGACAGCTATAACCAGGAATGTGATGCAGCTTCTCTTTAAATGTAAAAATAATATTTATGTTTGTAGATCTGATGTAATATTTCTTATGTTCCTGACAACTCATTTTTACTTTGTAAGAGTCCAAGTGACCCAGATGTGTTAAACTGCATGATAAAAAGTGGTTTCCATAGCAACAAGAGCTGCTAGATAAAAATCCAGAACCTCTCACCCCTGTTGCTCCTTTTAACTTTAAGTTTCCTGTAGCTGTTTCAGATGTTAAAGCTGTTCTTTGACGGGTTTAAAGCAGCCATGGCCTTCACATGGAAACATTTAGTTAATGTAGATAGTAAAATTGCAGGCACAATTCAAAGGGTCTAGAGCTGTATTCCAACTTCAGGATGATGTCTGAAAATGTGTTCTCTAGAAAACTGAACAGAATCCCAATATTTATCTTTCAGGAACATTAGATAATTTTGGACAAATAGATTAAAAAATAGCTCTCCAGTATATAAAGTGTTTGCTATACATAGTATGTATAGTATGTAACATCACCACAATATTTATGAGCACCATAACAGGGTGCCAGTGTGCCTTGTGCCGGTCCCACCCCCTAAACCCGTGACTTCATCATGCCAAATCTATGGGGTGGGGCTGCTGTCTCTGGAATTAAAATCAGTTGATAGAAATCTCTTGTTAAATTATATACAATACTCACGCTTAATAAAGTCATCTTTAAACACAATCACAAACTAGTTCTATAGCAAGGGTCAGGTGCACACTTAGAGTTGGGGGATTCCATTGCCTAGATCAGGAGATATGTTAACATGCAGTTAAATGTCAGAAACTGTCTTTTAACTGAGTGTTATTGTGCATAACTCATCAACCACAATAGCATCACAGGTCTGTGTTATTGTGCATGTGTCATCAGCCACAATAACATCATATGTCTGAGTCACCAGACTTAAAAGTCAGGCTGATTAGACAGAAGGTGCATGTTGTTTACTTAGCTCTATAAAAAGGTATGCATAGGCCCAGGCATGTCCCTGTGTTTTTGGAGTGTCACAACACTGTATGGCTACACAGTACTTAGCCCAGGAGAGATATATACTTATCATATTGACTACTGTTTTTCTTCTATCACCTATATCCTACAGTATCTTCAATAAAATCTACTCTGGTTTGGAGTCAACATGTGGACTAACCTTCTTGCTCACATCCACTACGCACCTACCCTTGGTAGAAGTAATGTAGTGTAAAATCCGAACTGGCCATATCAAGGTCCACTACCCCGAAAATTAATTTGCAGGTTTTCATTACTCAAACAATATAGAGACTTCATCAGCTAACCATCTAACAAACAAAAGGTGCCATTTATTACTTCAATCAACCTAATTTATTGTCTTTCATTTCAGTGCATAAGCAGCTATAAAAGTAAAAAAATAAGTTTTTTTATTTGATTCATTACATCAAGGCATTGGCAGAACTTGTGAGTGGTGGGCCCAGGTGCAAAAATATAATTTGGGCCCCCTCCTCCACCCCACTGCAAGTTCACAATATGCCACATGGTAACGGGTGACAGGGAGAGGCAGAGGATCACAGCGTATGGCACGGGGAGGCAGAGGTTGACATAGAGAGGCAGAGGGTGACAACAGAATGAATGGGGATGCCAATGGTGACAGCGGAAGGTAGGAGGAGGCAGGGGTTGACATGGGGAGGCAGTGGGTGACACGTAGAGGGTGACAGGAAGATGTAGAGGGTGACAGTGGTGCAAGCACAATGTTTTGCGCATTGTGGAGAACAGAGGACATGTACCTTGGAGGGATCAGGATAACAGAGGCCTCTGCTCTGTCTGTGACCAGGGCCCCAACCCCTGGTGCATTTCTCAATTTGGCACTCGGTCAGGCAGATTCTGAATGCCAGTTACACTAGGTGTGAGCTACCTTTAATTCAAAGACAGAAGGGAATCAGAAAAAATGTACAGCTGTCTGTTAATTAAGGGCAGTATGTGGCTGTGATCATCAGCACTGATAGGTGGCAGGACTCTTCTATTAGTCCGGCACACACAAGGTCAACCAGGGTGGAGTTGGGTACGGGATTGTGACAGTCAGTATGCCAATGGTCAGAATACCGACAGTGGCATCCTGATGGTTAGAATCCCAACACTTTTTGAAAAGTAAGGTAACCCTACCCCTTACCCTCTCCCTTACCCTCGATACCTGTGACCTAACCCTTACCCTCCCATCCAGCAGCCTAACCCTGACCCTCCCTACCTGTAGCCTAAACCTCCCACAGCCTAGCCCTAACCCTCCCCCTATTGCTTAACCCTAACCTCCTCTCCCACAGCCTAACCATAACACTTCCCGGTATACTTAAGCTCTGGACTCTGGCTGTTGGGTTTCTGGTATTGGGGCTCCGAGTGGTGTCGGTAGGCATTGTGAATGTTGGAATGTCAACTACATTTCCACTGCATTTGTAATCTAAGGAGCATGTCCCTCAGGCAGTGGGGCCCACACTGCCCCATGCACCTGCTGCACCAAGTTCTGTCTCTGTATCAAGGCAGATACAGTATCAGAGTAATTAAGGAGATGTAATTTTCAGTTTGCCTTACCCGTGTTTGGTTTACCCCTTACCTGGTTGACAGAGACAAGATTGCTTTGTCACAGGACTAAGGTTAAAGTTTGATTTTCTAAGGATAATTGTGTGTGTGTGTGTGTGTGGGGGGGGGGGGGGTGGAGTTGTTGGGTGCTAATTATTTGGGACTGGTCTTGTTTCAAGGTCTTGGACAAGCTGTTGAGGGTGGCAAAATGTTCCCTTCACAGCATGCTAAATATTTTCCATTCATTTTTTCATTTTCCAGGCATGTGGTCATGCTTCTCAGGCTTGGCCATGCCCCCTTAATATCTCCCAGGACCACAGTATGTCTTGAAAGCCCTGGTCAAAGAGCATTTCATGCATATTCCAGTTAGTTTTTTTGTTGTTGTTGTTTTACAGTAACTTTATGCTAGTACATTCCTTTGTTTACTTGGGATTTGGCATCAGCTACAGTACATAGAGGAGACAGTTACTGTATAACCTGAGATCAGGGACGTGCGGTGAGCTAAATGGCTCAGGAGGCACTGGCTAACCCCAAAGCCAGATTTACATGCAATATATGAGCCAAAGGTTACATCTGGGCATTATACACAGGTGCAGCAGTATAAACTCCTGGAAATTTGGTGAGTTTTGATCAGAGATGTTCTGAAAAGAAAGACAGCCATAGACTTTTTACTCCAGAGTTTTGGCTATAAAAATGTTTAGAATAATGCAAAGAAGATATTTCAATCAAATTATTTGTATTTTTCATATACTTTATACATTCAAAACTCTGGCACAAATGATAGTATGACAGGAAAGGCTCTGCCTCACCCCACCGCACGTCACTGCCTGAGATGGGTTTCTTCAGTTTAGTGTATTTTATAATAAAAGATGTTTGAAAGCTTCCATTTTGGCAGTAGAGCACATGTACTGTATACTGTTTGGATCAAATAATGGGAATTGTCTCTGGTTGTAGCAAGATACTGTAAATACATCATTAAAAAGAAATCCTGTTATACAATATTGCATTCAAATAGTTTCCATCTCTTACCCATGACATTTTTAAGAATGAAGAAAATGAAACCTGCTACACTAATTTTGGTCTAATGTTAAAAAATAAAACATTTTTTAACAGATAAAAGTAATCATCATGTTTTCTCAGTATAACAAAAGTAATTGATTGGTCCATTTCTTTCAATCCTAATACAATGTGGGAATTGATCTGTAAAATGAAGTCAGCGCATTGACATTTTTTGACTAAAGAAAATATATGACAGTTTATATGTAATGTATATGTAAAGTTTTGGGGCACGTACTAGAAGGACTTTTTATGAATACATGCGTATACTAGCTGAATACCCATGCTTTGCTATGGAATTTCAAGTATTTCTGTGCGATAACTTTCATTTTGAAGGACTTCCTGGGAAAACGAATTAGACTTACAACAGAACATGCGCCGCCTGCCGCTGCCAATCTTTGTCAGACCACACCTCCAGACGGGTCTTCCCCGGATTGATGCTGTCAAAAGGCTGGCGTTGAGGAGAATAATCCGCCTCCTTCTCTGCCCTGTCCCACCTCTGATGCTGCCCCGCTCAGTGCTGTAAATACTGGGATGACAGTCCAATCTCCGCTTTATGTATGTTAAATATGTAAAGTTTGCCGGGATAGGCTGACTCTATTCCAAAGGGCCCCAGGTCTCCTTGTTTAGCTTCTCACTCTCCGTAGGGCTCCTCCTTTGAGGTAAAAAGGTTAATATTTTTGCACAACACTTAAGGTCACTGGGAGAGCTGTCGATACCCTTTACTCTGCAGATAAGCAGTTGCTGACTATCAATCTTTCCTTTAATGCATTTAAGATTCAAAATATCTATGTCTCATTTTCTCCTATTGCTCTCTGAGAGGTTCGGCAATGTTTAGTTCAAGTGACAGGTTAACCTCTAATAATTGAGACACTATACCCTCCTGACTGGAAATAGGTTAGATAAGTACTTATATCTGAAATCTGTACTTATAAAAGGCAAATATCAGTGACTCATCACAAAATCTCCCAAACCATAAGGCTGCACTTTCCTTTTAAGAGCAGTCCATTATTCAAATAGGGGAGTCACACTCAGTGATTCTTGACAGTGTTTAGTGGTGGCAGTTGAAGTGTCTCCCGTATGAATAATGGAGTGCTCTGCAACTGTTACTGCAAGGAAGTCCAGGAACAGAGCATTGTGTCCTCCCCCCTCCATGACTTGGTATCGCCGGCACCATGCATTCTTTATAGCCCTGGCTGGGTGGGCTGTCTTAGCTATCCTCTGTGAGGGGATAATTATCTCACCCCTTTTACCCCCTTTGTGGGTGGAATTTTGAAAATCCCTTCTTAGTAGGGGCCTACGTTACAAAAGCAATCTAATGTCCACATTTCAGGTTCCTAGTACTTATGGTTGTGACGAGTCAGTGGTATTTTCCTTCTATATATATAGATAAGCCTGTGTGTGTTTGTGTATATAAAAATAGTTATTGGAAAACCTGCAAATGATTAAAAGTGTGTCTGTGTTAGGCCTGATATTAAAATTCCTTGAATAAACTTCTACAACAAGGCTTAACCTAGTCTTCACTTTTGATAGCCCACTTTTCCTTAGTACAGAAGATGCTCATTGGTACTTAGTTGCCCTTGTAGCTACAATATAAATATATAGGCAGGTGTTATTTAGGAATACCTGAACTCCTGCACTATAAAAAAAATAGGGAGGCAATCGTGAGGTTTCTAATGAGCCCCTCTTACAGGGCTGTTTTAACAGCAGTGTAGACCCTGAGCAAAGCAATGTGCTGGGGCCCCTGCAGGGCCATAGAGAGGTTTGCTGGGCCCAGGTACTGAGAGGGTGCATAACATAATGGGGGCCATGATCACCACCTTGGGGGAAAAAATATACATATAATACTCTAAGACCTCCTCCTACTCTAAGATCTCCTCCCAGCGCCATCTTCCCAGTGATGTTCGGGAAGGTAGCGCATGTGGACTAGAGAGCAAAGTATCTGGCACAGTGCTAGAGTCTTTGCTTGCACAGTGCGGTGCCATTTTTCTGAAGATGTCACTGGGAAGATGGCGCCACAGACATGGCTGTAGACAGTGAGGGCGGACCAATGCAATGCGGGCATGGCCTAATGTAAAAGGGCATGGCTGCACCTCCTCAAAATAATTTAATTAAAAATAGTAATTAAGGTGCCGTTGTGCATAGTGATGAGCGGGTTCGGTTTCTCGGAAACCGAACCCCCCCGAACTTCAGCTTATTTTACACGGGTCCGAGCAGGCTCGGATCCTCCCGCCTTGCTCGGTTAACCCGAGCGCGCCCGAACGTCATCATCCCGCTGTCGGATTCTCGCGAGGCTCGGATTCTATCGCGAGACTCGGATTCTATATAAGGAGCCGCGCGTCGCCGCCATTTTCACACGTGCATTGAGATTGATAGGGAGAGGACGTGGCTGGCGTCCTCTCCGTTTAAACTAGAGTAGAGACACTTGATTGTTGATTTACTAATTTTGGGGAGCATATTAGGAGTACTACTTGCTGTTGCTGATAGTGTGACAAGTGACCACCAGTTTAATTAATCCGTTCTCTGCCTGAAAAAAAACGATACACAGTGTGACACAGTCACATACCATATCTGTGCTCAGCCTCAGTGTGCTGCATCATATGTAATACTGTATATCTGACTGTGCTGAGTGCTCACTGCTCACACAGCTTAATTGTGGGGGAGACTGGGGAGCAGTTATAGCAGGAGTACATATTTTAAGTACAGTGCACACTTTTGCTGCCAGAGTGCCACTGCCAGTGTGACTGACCAGTGACCACTGACCACCAGTATATTGTGATTGTCTGCTGACCACCAGTATATTGTAATTGTCTGCCTGAAAAAGTTAAACACTCGTCGTGTGGTGTTTTTTATTCTATAAACGCATTCTGCTGACAGTGTCCAGCAGGTCCGTTATTATATAATATATACCTGTCCGGCTGCAGTAGTGATATATATATATATTTTTTATCTCATTATCATCCAGTCTATATTAGCAGCAGACGCAGTACGGTAGTCCACGGCTGTAGCTACCTCTGTGTCGGCAGTCGCTCGTCCATCCATAATTGTATACCACCTACCCGTGGTGTTTTTTTTTTTCTATCTTCTTGATACTAGTAGCTTACTTTAGGAGTCTGCAGTGCTGAGCTGACAGTGTCCAGCAGGTCCGTCATTATATAATATATACCTGTCCGGCTGCAGTAGTGATATATATATATTTTTTATATCATTATCATCCAGTCTATATTAGCAGCAGACGCAGTACGGTAGTCCACGGCTGTAGCTACCTCTGTGTCGGCAGTCGCTCGTCCATCCATAATTGTATACCACCTACCCGTGGTGTTTTTTTTTTCTATCTTCTTGATACTAGTAGCTTACTTTAGGAGTCTGCAGTGCTGAGCTGACAGTGTCCAGCAGGTCCGTCATTATATAATATATACCTGTCCGGCTGCAGTAGTGATATATATATATATTTTTTATCTCATTATCATCCAGTCTATATTAGCAGCAGACGCAGTACGGTAGTCCACGGCTGTAGCTACCTCTGTGTCGGCAGTCGCTCGTCCATCCATAATTGTATACCACCTACCCGTGGTGGTTTTTTTTTCTATCTTCTTGATACTAGTAGCTTACTTTAGGAGTCTGCAGTGCTGAGCTGACAGTATCCAGCAGGTCCGTCATTATATAATATATACCTGTCCGGCTGCAGTAGTGATATATATATATTTTTTATATCATTATCATCCAGTCTATGGGGTATATGCAATAGCGGGCGAATCGCGGCATTAGATCCGCCTCTGTATGATTCGCCCGCTATCGCCAGCCGCAGCCCTGTCGCCGGGACCCTGGTTTCACTATATTCAATGTGAAACTGATTCGCCCCTCCCGCAGGCGGATTCCGGCCAATCGGCGAGCAGTGGGCGTGCTGAATTCGCCTTCCTGCCCAATAGCTAGGAACGGTAAAATCAGAAAAAAAAATGGCGTGGGGTCCCCCCTCCAAAGCATAACCAGCCTCGGGCTCATCGAGCTGGTCCTGGTTCTAAAAATGCGGGGAAAAAATTGACAGGGGATCCCCCGTATTTTTAAAACCAGCACCGGGCTCTGCGCCTGATGCTGGTGCCAAAAATACGGGGGACAAAACGAGTAGGGGTCCCCCGTATTTTTAACACCAGCATCGGGCTCCACTAGCTGGACAGATAATGCCACAGCCGGGGGTCACTTTTATGCCGTGCCCTGCGGCCGTGGCATTAAATATCCAACTAGTCACCCCTGGCCGGGGTACCCTGGGGGAGTGGGGACCCCTTCAATCAAGGGGTCCCCCCCCCCCAGCCACCCAAGGGCCAGGGGTGAAGCCCGAGGCTGTCCCCCCCCATCCAATGGGCTGCGGATGGGGGGGCTGATAGCCTTTGTGTTCAAAAAAAAGATATTGTTTTTTCCATTAGTACTACAAGTCCCAGCAAGCCTCCCCCGCAAGCTGGTACTTGGAGAACCACAAGTACCAGCATGCGGGAGAAAAACGGGCCCGCTGGTACCTGTAGTACTACTGGGAAAAAAATACCCAAATAAAAACAGGACACACACACCTTGATAGTAAAACTTTATTTCATACACCGACACACACATACTTACCTGTGTTGACACGCCGACTGCAACGATCTCCGACGATCCGAGGGTACCTGTCAAAAAATTATACTCACCTTCCAGCGTCCGTCCAGAGGTCCAGGTCCAGAGGTAAATCCACGTACTTTTTAAAATAAAAAAATGATCACCGTGCCATACCGGACTAGAAAGGAGTGTAATGTTTTCACATTACACTCCTTTCTCCCGAATGTCGGGACGTCACGTGACTCCCTGTCACTGACGTCCCTTCAGCCAATCAGGAAGCGCTACTGCCGTGGCGCTCAGCTGATTGGCTGGACGCCGTCTGTACACTGACAGCGCCTCGCACAGCTCCCTCCATTACTTTCAATGGTGGGAACTTAGCGGCTAGCGGTGGGGTCACCCGCCGGTCAGCCGCTGACCGGCGGGTGACCTCACCGCTAGCCGCTAAGTTCCCACCATTGAATATAATGGAGGGAGCTGTGCGAGGCGCTGTCACAGCGATCAGCCAATCAGGTGAGTGCAACGAAGTTGCGCTTCCTGATTGGCTTAGAGACCTGTCAGTGACAACTGTCACTGACAGATCTTAATCGTGGAAAGGTGTCCCATGTGTCAGCATGGGACACCTTTCAGTCCGTTATGGAGCGGGTAAATGCGTTTTATTATTTTGCCAAGTACGTGGATTTATCTCTGGAGCCTGGTTAAGGTGAGTATATTGAACTTTGCTTTTCAGGTACCCCGGGATTCTACATGGAGAAGAGGACCGATGTCGGCGTGTGAACACAGGTAAGTATGTGTGTGTCGGCAGTGTGTAATAAAGTTTTACTGTCGACGGTGTCTGTGTCCTGTTTTTATTTGGGTATTTTTTTTCCAGTAGTACTACAGGTACCAGCGGGCCCGTTTTTCTCCCGCATGCTGGTACTTGTGGTTCTCCAAGTACCAGCTTGCGGGGGAGGCTTGCTGGGACTTGTAGTACTAATGGAAAAAACAATATCTTTTTTTTGAACACAAAAAGGCTATCAGCCCTCCCATCCGCAGCCCATTGGATGGGGGGGGGACAGCCTCGGGCTTCACCCCTGGCCCTTGGGTGGCTGGGGGGGGGGGACCCCTTGATTGAAGGGGTCCCCACTCCCCCAGGGTACCCCGGCCAGGGGTGACTAGTTGGATATTTAATGCCACGGCCGCAGGGCACGGCATAAAAGTGACCCCCGGCTGTGGCATTATCTGTCCAGCTAGTGGAGCCCGATGCTGGTGTTAAAAATACGGGGGACCCCTACTCGTTTTGTCCCCCGTATTTTTGGCACCAGCATCAGGCGCAGAGCCCGGTGCTGGTTTTAAAAATACGGGGGATCCCCTGTCAATTTTTCCCCCGCATTTTTAGAACCAGGACCAGCTCGATGAGCCCGAGGCTGGTTATGCTTTGGAGGGGGGACCCCACGCCATTTTTTTTCCTGATTTTACCGTTCCAGCAATTAAAAAAAAAAAATAAAAAAAAAATATTTTAAAAAATATATAAATAATATTTGTGCCTCCCCAAAAAAAAAAAAAAAAACCTAATCCCTTCTAATATAAATAGATCTACTATTCCAAAAAAAAAAAACACCAAAAAAACCATGTTTAAAATTTTTTTATTTGTTTTCACCCTCCAAAGTGTGGCGGATGGAAAATCGCGAATTTGCTGTCTAAAAGCACTGCAGGCGAATTTCCAAACTTGAATTGAATATGCTGGAGGCGAATTGCAGCATCTGTACCATTGCAGAAAAGGCGAATTCGGAAAAACGCGAATTGAGAAAAGGCGAATTTTGACGGGCCGTTTTTTTGCGAAAAATGACTGCACTGCATAGGCGAATTGATTTTTGGAGGCGAAAACGGCCCGGAATTCGCCTTTTTTGCCGATTCGCCCGCTATTGCATATACCCCTATATTAGCAGCAGACGCAGTACGGTAGTCCACGGCTGTAGCTACCTCTGTGTCGGCAGTCGCTCGTCCATCCATAATTGTATACCACCTACCCGTGGTGTTTTTTTTTTTCTATCTTCTTGATACTAGTAGCTTACTTTAGGAGTCTGCAGTGCTGAGCTGACAGTGTCCAGCAGGTCCGTCATTATATAATATATACCTGTCCGGCTGCAGTAGTGATATATATATATATTTTTTATATCATTATCATCCAGTCTATATTAGCAGCAGACGCAGTACGGTAGTCCACGGCTGTAGCTACCTCTGTGTCGGCAGTCGCTCGTCCATCCATAATTGTATACCACCTACCCGTGGTGTTTTTTTTTTTCTATCTTCTTGATACTAGTAGCTTACTTTAGGAGTCTGCAGTGCTGAGCTGACAGTGTCCAGCAGGTCCATCATTATATAATATATACCTGTCCGGCTGCAGTAGTGATATATATATATATTTTTTATCTCATTATCATCCAGTCTATATTAGCAGCAGACGCAGTACGGTAGTCCACGGCTGTAGCTACCTCTGTGTCGGCAGTCGCTCGTCATCCATAAATATACTAGTATCCATCCATCTCCATTGTTTACCTGAGGTGCCTTTTAGTTGTGCCTATTAAAATATGGAGAACAAAAATGTTGAGGTTCCAAAAATAGGGAAAGATCAAGATCGACTTCCACCTCGTGCTGAAGCTGCTGCCACTAGTCATGGCCGAGACGATGAAATGCCATCAACGTCGTCTGCCAAGGCCGATGCCCAATGTCATAGTACAGAGCATGTAAAATCCAAAACACCAAATATCAGTAAAAAAAGGACTCAAAAATCTAAAATAAAATTGTTGGAGGAGAAGCGTAAACTTGCCAATATGCCATTTACCACACGGAGTGGCAAGGAACAGCTGAGGCCCTGGCCTATGTTCATGGCTAGTGGTTCAGCTTCACATGAGGATGGAAGCACTCAGCCTCTCACTAGAAAAATGAAAAGACTCAAGCTGGCAAAAGCACAGCAAAGAACTGTGCGTTCTTCGAAATCCCAAATCCACAAGGAGAGTCCAATTGTGTCGGTTGCGATGCCTGACCTTCCCAACACTGGACGTGAAGAGCATGCGCCTTCCACCATTTGCACGCCCCCTGCAAGTGCTGGAAGGAGCACCCGCAGTCCAGTTCCTGATAGTCAGATTGAAGATGTCAGTGTTGAAGTACATCAGGATGAGGAGGATATGGGTGTTGCTGGCGCTGGGGAGGAAATTGACAAGGAGGATTCTGATGGTGAGGTGGTTTGTTTAAGTCAGGCACCCGGGGAGACACCTGTTGTCCGTGGGAGGAATATGGCCATTGACATGCCTGGTGAAAATACCAAAAAAATCAGCTCTTCGGTGTGGAAGTATTTCAACAGAAATGCGGACAACATTTGTCAAGCCGTGTGTTGCCTTTGTCAAGCTGTAATAAGTAGGGGTAAGGACGTTAACCACCTCGGAACATCCTCCCTTATACGTCACCTGCAGCGCATTCATCATAAGTCAGTGACAAGTTCAAAAACTTTGGGCGACAGCGGAAGCAGTCCACTGACCAGTAAATCCCTTCCTCTTGTAACCAAGCTCACGCAAACCACCACACCAACTCCCTCAGTGTCAATTTCCTCCTTCCCCAGGAATGCCAATAGTCCTGCAGGCCATGTCACTGGCAATTCTGACGAGTCCTCTCCTGCCTGGGATTCCTCCGATGCATCCTTGCGTGTAACGCCTACTGCTGCTGGCGCTGCTGTTGTTGCTGCTGGGAGTCGATGGTCATCCCAGAGGGGAAGTCGTACTCGTAAGACCACTGAGGTAGCTGTGTGAGTAAGCTAAGCGACCCTAGTGGCCGACACAAACACCTGGCCCATCTAGGAGTGGCACTGCAGTGTCACGCAGGCTGGCCCTTCAAAAAACTACTCCCCAAACAGCACATGACGCAA